>NC_066528.1:21079739-21082239 GCF_024679095.1 Eriocheir sinensis | reverse complement strand
TCTCTCTCTCTCTCTCTCTCTCTCACTAAGCCCCAGCTGGAGTCATCGGAGAGAGGGAGGGAGAGAATCAGGAATCAGGGAGGGAAGGGAAAGGGAGAGTAGGGGGAAGAGGAAGGGAGGAAGCAGGAGTAAGGGAGGAAGAGGAAGAGGAACAGGCAGGAGTGAGGAAGGGAGAAAGGAAAGGAGAAAAAGGGAGAAAAGGAAGGGAGATACAGGCAGTGAGGGAGGAAAGAGGACTGAAGGGAGAGGAGGGAGAAGAAGGGCGGGCATTAATCAGGGAAGAAGAGGGAAGAGGAAGGGAGAGAGCAGAAGTCAGAGAGGAAAGGGAGGAGGAGGGAGAGAAGAAGGGAGGAAGGGAGAGCTTGCAGAAGTCAGGGAGGAAAAGGTGGAAGGATAAAATGTGAAGGAAGGCGAGAGGAAGAGGAGGAAGAGGGAGAGAGGAAGAGAAGGGAGAGAGGAGGAGGAGGAGGAGGAGGAGGCTAACCTGTTGGTAAAATCTGTCAAGTGTATTATGTGTCAGCGTGATTAACTTGTGGCAGAGGAGGAGGAGGAGGAGGAGGAGGAGGAGGAGGAGGAGGAGGAGGAGGAAACTGGAGAGGGAGGGAGGGTGATAAGTAGCAAGAGAGATGATGAGGTGGGGATAAGAGGAAGAGGAGGAGGAGGGAGGAGGAAGAGGAGGAGGAGGAGGAGGAGGAGGAGGAGGAGGAGATAAGAGAAGTTGGTTGTGGAAGAGAATAATAATAATAATAATAATAATAATAATAATAATAAGAAGAAGAAGAAGAAGAAGAAGAAGAAGAAGAAGAAGAAGAAGAAGAAGAGGATGAGGAGGTGGAAGAAGAAGAGAATGACGAGAAAGAAGAAAAAGAAGAAGAAGAAGAAGAAGAAGAAGAAGAAGAAAAAGAACATGAAGAAGACCAAAAAGAAATTAAAAGAGGAAGAAGAGGAGGAGGAGGAAGAGGAAGAGGAGTGGAAGGGTTCATGTATGTGTGTGTGTGTGTGTGTGTGTGTGTGTGTGTGTGTGTGTGTGTGTGTGTGTGTGTGTGTGTGTGTGTTGGTAATCTCGGTGTTGATAACATTACCACGAGTCAATATTTTTGGTGTTGAGTGTGCCCCTCAACACCACAACACCACCTTTTGTCCTCCCATCAGCCGCCACCACCACCACCACCACCACTATCACCACCACTATCATCACCACCACTATCATCACCACTATCATCACCACCACCACCACCACCACTACCACTATCATCACCACCACTATCATCACCACCATTATCATCACCACTATCATCACCACCACTACCACCACCACCATCACCACTACCACCACCACTATCATCACCACCACGCACGCACGAACACACATACAGCGAGTGGTTTAATCTGCTCCTTCCTTCCTTCCTTCCTTCCTTTCTTTCTTTCTTTCCTTCCTTCCTTCCTTCCTTCCTTCCTTTCTTTCTTTCTTTCTTTCCTTTCTTCCTTCCTTCCTTCCTTCCTTTCTTTCCTTCCTTCCTTCCTTCCTTCCTTCCTTCCTTACTTCCTTCCTTCCTTTCTTCCTTCCTTCCTTCTTTACTTCCTTCGTTCCCTCCTTCCTTCCTTTCTTCCTTCCTTCCTTACTTACTTCTCCCTTCCTTTCTTCCTTCCTTCCTTTCTTTCTTTCTTTCTTTCCTTCCTTCCTTCCTTTCTTCCTTCCTTCCTTTCTTTCTTCCTTCCTTCCTTCTTTACTTCCTTCGTTCCATCCTTCCTTCCTTCCTTCCTTCCTTACTTACTTACTTCTCCCTTCCTTTCTTCCTTCCTTCCTTACTTACTTACTTACTTCTCCCTTCCTTTCTTCCTTCCTTCCTTACTTTCTCTCTTTCTTCCTATCCTCCTTCCTCTCTTTTCTTTCTATCTCTTTCTTTCTTTCTTCCTTTCCTTCCTTCCTTCCTTCCTATTCTGTCATTTCTTCTTCCTTTCCTTCCTTCCTTCCTATTCTGTCTTTTCTTCCTTATTCCCTTCCTTCCTTCCTATCTTTCTTCCTATCTTCTTTCCTCTTTTTTCTTTCTTTCTTTTTTTCTTTCTTTCTTTCCTTCCTTCCTTCCCTCCTATTCTGTCTTTTCTTCCTTATTCCCTCCCTTCCTTCATCCCTCCCTCCCTTCCTTCCTTCCTTTCCTTATGTTGAGTTTCCCATTAATTTTCTTTCGTTATTTCGACTTTTTCTCTTCTTTTCCCCTCCTCCTCCTCCTCCTCCTCTTCTTCCTCCTCCTCCTCTTCCTCCTCCTCCTCCCCAACATAGTAATCAATGAGTATTACCTTCCCAATCTCTAATTAAACTGGAAGCCCCAACCTTGCTACCCCTCCTCCTCCTCCTCCTCCTCCTCCTCCTCCTCCTCTTCCTCCACAGGTCTTCCCGCACGAGTACTAATATTCGGGGAAGATTATCCATTGAGGGGAAGTGATTGAGTGTGTGTGTGTGTGTGTGTGTGTGTGTGTGTGTGTGTGTGTGTGTGTGTGT
>NC_066528.1:21067239-21072239 GCF_024679095.1 Eriocheir sinensis | reverse complement strand
GGTGGTGTTGTTGGTGCATGAGGCGGAAGTGAAGGAGAGAAATTAGGTGGTGGGTGGAGGTGGTGGTGGTGATGATGGCAATGCCTATGTAGATGGTGGTGGTGGGGATGGTGGAGTGGTAGTGGAGGAAGTACGAGGAGATGATGCTGGTGGCGGTGGTGGTGGTGTCAGTAGATGGTGGCTGTGGTGGTGGCGTCAGTGCATGGTGGTGGTGGTGGTGACG
Source organism: Eriocheir sinensis (assembly GCF_024679095.1). NCBI lineage: Eukaryota > Metazoa > Arthropoda > Malacostraca > Decapoda > Varunidae > Eriocheir > Eriocheir sinensis. Next base: position 21,072,016 of record NC_066528.1, on the reverse strand, counting down.
GTGATGTTGGTGGAGGTAGACAGTCGTAGTGGAGGAAGAACGAGTAGATAATGGTGGTGGTGTCAGTAGGTGATGGTGGTGGTGGTGTCAGTAGATGGTGGCTGTGGTGGTAGTGTCAGTGTGTGGTGGTGGTGGTGGTAAGACGATAGATAAAGTGGTGTGGTGTCAGTAGGTGATGGTGGTGGTGTCAGTAGATGATGGTGGTGGTGCCAGTAGATGACGGTGGTGGTGGTGGTGGTGATGGTGGTGGTGGTGGTGTCGGCGAGGGCCAGGTCCGCGTGCGCCCTGTCGTGAGTGCCAGTGCCGCGCTGTGGTTGGGCGCCGCGCGCGGAGGCCTCGCCGCCATTGGTCCAGGCGTGCGGGGGGCGGCGCGGTCCGGGCAGCGCCGCGCGGCGCCACGCCCCCCACATAATTGAGAGTGATGGCGCGCCGCCCCGCACTGTGACACAGGACTTTTTATCCTCACCACCACCACCACCGCCGCGCGGCGCCGCTAGGCCTACGGCAGGCAGGTGTTAGTGTGTACCTGGCGAGGCGGCAAGACCCGCCCCACGCGCCCTCCCCGGCAGCCCGTGCGTGCGTGCGTGCCCCGGTGTGCCCAGCGGCGGCGAGCAGTGTGTCTGTCCGTGGCGTCCGTGGCGGCGGCGGCGTGCGAGGAGTGCGGCGCGGCGCCAAGGTGTGTACAGGTGTGTGGAGGGGCGGCCAGGCACCACGGCGCCCTCACCTCCGCCCCACCCCCACGCTGACGCCGCGCTCAACCTACAGCGGCCCTTCTGGCACCTCCGCCCCGCCATGAGTGCCGTGGTCACCCAGGGCGGCCCCCATCTCGGCCCCGTGCCCCCCGCCGTGGCCCCGGACCCTCCGCCGGACGTGCTGCTGGCGCTGCTCTCCCGGAACAAGGCCCTCGAAGGTACGTACACCTGCACACCTGGCGGCCAAAACACCTGACGACCCCGCCGGCTGGTCCGATGCCTGGCACCTGTCCGCTGACACACCTGAACGTTCGCACTCTCTCTCTCTCTCTCACACACACACACACACACACACACACACACACACACACACACTAGCGACAAAATAATCCGTTAAATCCCGGGCGTGGATCAGTCACCATGGTCTGACCGCGCTCTGGGTTCACTAACACCTCCCAGATAACCTCAGAACACCCCCGAATGACCGCCGTCACCCATTCACTGCTGGGTGGACGGGGGCACTAATTAACAACCGCCCATTCATCTAAACTCACCCCGGGAATCAAACTCTGAACCTATCAGTTGTGAGGCGAGGGTGCGAACCAGTGCAGGATGAAGCTCCGTGTGTGTGTGTGTGTGTGTGTGTGTGTGTGTGTGTGTGTGTGTGTGGAGGGGGAGGAGGGGTATGGGTGAGGGGGTAGTTGTAGCAGCAGAACATTGCACTGTTTTCATGCACGTCAGCGAGTCACGCAAGGCACACGTGGTCTCACCGGTTCAACATAAAAAAATGAATAAAAAATAATCTCTGCACGAACAGTACTTTAGTTTCCATCTTTCCGTTTCAGCACAAAGACAAATAAATAAAAATTCTTGGCACGAACAATAGTTTAGTTTCCATGTTAATAATAATGATCGTAATAATAATAATAATAGTAATAATAAAAATAATAACAATAATAATAATAATAATGGTAATAATGATAATAATAATTGTTTTGAAGAATAGAATTAGCTTTCTTTTAGTTTTATTAATCTCTCTCTCTCTCTCTCTCTCTCTCTCTCTCTCTCTCTCTCTCTCTCTCTCTCTCTCTCTCTCTCTCTCTCTCTCTCTCTCTCTCTCTCTCTCTCTCTCTCTCTTGTGTCAAATAATTAAAATAATCTCCTGGGACGAACACTATTTTAGTCTCCACCTTTTCATGCTTTGTAGTTTCCCCATTCATATCATTCCCTACATATCATATAAAAAAACATGTAAAAAATATTCTATAAAGCGATCAGGAACATGAAGTGGACTTGGGCAGGTCATGTCATGCGTGGAACTGATATCAGATTGACAACCGAAGTAACGGAGGCAGCCAGGAATATTATTGTACAGGAAGAGTTAGGCCAGACAGAGAACCAGGTGGAGGGATGGAATTAGAACCTTTACCGGGGCAGGATGGAGTACACTAACACCAGACAGAGGACCAGGTGGAGAGGTGGAATTAGAATCTTTACCGGGGCAGGATGGTGTACATTATCACCAGACACAGAACCAGGTGGAGAGGTGGAATTAGAACCTTTACCGGGGCAGGATGGAGTACACTAACAACAGACAGAGGACCAGGTGGAGAGGTGGAATTAGAACCTTTACCGGGGCAGGATGGAGTACACTAACACCAGACAGAGAACCAGGTGGAGAGGTGGAATTAGAACCTTTACCGGGGCAGGATGGAGTACACTAACACCAGACAGAGAACCAGGTGGAGAGGTGGAATTAGAACCTTTACCGGGGCAGGATGGAGTACACTAACACCAGACAGAGAACCAGGTGGAGGGATGGAATTAGAACCTTTACCGGGGCAGGATGGAGTACACTAACACCAGACAGAGGACCAGGTGGAAAGGTGGAATTAGAATCTTTACCGGGGCAGGATGGTGTACACTAACACCAGACACAGAACCAGGTGGAGGGATGGAATTAGAACCTTTACCGGGGCAGGATGGAGTACACTAACACCAGACAGAGGACCAGGTGGAGAGGTGGAATTAGAATCTTTACCGGGGCAGGATGGAGTACACCAACATCAGACAGAGAACCAGGTGGAGAGGTGGAATTAGAATCTTTACCGGGGCAGGATGGAGTACACTAACACCAGACAGAAAATTAGTTAAGGAATATTAGGATAAGTCTCTCAAGTTCAGTAGATTAGTAGAATAGTTGAGGACTATAAAAAGGAAACCTAAAACAGCAAGTCTATCACAAATTATTGAACCTGACCCTTTCATACAGTCAGAAAAAAAAATAGAGAAAGAAAGAAAGAAAGAAAGAAAGAAAGAAAGAAAACAGCTTGCATACCTCTTCCATCACAAACTTTTGCACAAATAATCATAACAACACACACACACACACACACACACACACACACACACACACACAGCCCTACACACGCCCTTGGTGGAATGAAAAAAATAAACTTGGGAAAACTGTGGAAATGAGAAAAGATTAAAAGGAGAAGAAGAAAAGGAAGAGGAGGAGGAGGAGGAAGAGGAGGAGGAGGAGGAGGAGGAGGAGGAGGAAAAGACGGAAAAATCTACATCTGACAAACACACACACACACACACACACACACACACACACACATACACAAGCACTTTTACTCCCCTCCTCTCCCCTTTCCCTCCCCTTATATTGCCTTCCCCTCCCCTCCCCTTCCCTTCCTCCTCTACCTCCCCTTCTTCCACAATGCAAAATATAGTCCCTCCCTATTATTAAAGAGAGTCATTTAAACCATTCACCTTACTAAGACTTCCTCTCTCTCTCTCTCTCTCTCTCTCTCTCTCTCTCTCTCTCTCTCTCTCTCTCTCTCTCTCTCTCTCTCTCTCTCTCTCTCTCTCTCTCTCTCTGTGTGTGTGTGTGTGTGTGTGTGTGTGTGTGTGTGTGTGTGTGTGTGTGTCTGTCTGTCTGTCTGTCTGTCTGTCTCTCTCTCTCTCTCTCTCTCTCTCTCTCTCTCTCTCTCTCTCTCTCTCTCTCTCTCTCTCTCTCTCTCTCTCTGGCCAGAAATCAGTTACTTATTTGAGAGAGAGAGAGAGAGAGAGATAGCGTTGCATACAGTACACCATCCTTCACACTCAATACGCGTTCATAACCTGTACTCTTCCCGCCCCCTGAACGGTCACGTGACACTAAATTATGCACAGGTGATTGTCAAGGGAAGTCAACACACACCTGGCGGCGCTAATGAGGAGGAGGAGGAGGAGGAGGAGGAGGAGGAGGAGGTAGTAGTAGTGAAGAAGATTAATGAAAAGTGTTGAAGGAGGATATATAAATGAGGAAGAGAAGGAAGAGAAGGAAGAATGGTAAAGGAGGAAGAGAAGGAGGAGGAAGAAGAGAAATTGAGGATGGTGCTGGGGACGGAAGACATCTTCTGTTTAATTGTTGTTGTTGTTGTTGTTGTTGTTGTTGTTGTTGTCATTATAAATCCTCGTTATCCATGACCGCGTGGAGACGTTCACGGCACTGCTTTAACACTGATGATAAGGATGATGATAGCAATAATGATAATAATGATAATAATAATAATAATAATAATAATAATAATAATAATAATAATAATAATAATAAAAACAATTATAATAATAATAAATGATTTAAATAATAAAGCAGATGAAAAAAGTAATATTAAAAGAAAACAATCACTAATGAACCTCTAATAGCAATGAGTGTAATGGTAATCTTCCGCGACAAACACTTGGGCGCGTCACACACACGTCCGGATCACCGCCCCGCTGCGGGGGCCGGTGGCCGCGGCGGGGCACCACGGGGCGGGGGTTGAGGGGTCGTGGGGTGAGTGCGACGCGTGTGGCGGCCGCTGCCCCGCGGCACAACACCCGCGACACACAACACCGCACCACACACACGCGGCGCACTACAGCCAGGGGTCGAGAGTGAAGCCGCGGGGCGGCGGCGGGGCAGGCAGGAGCTGGAAGGCAGCGGCGGCGGCGGCATGGGCCAAGGGCAGGGTGAGGGCAGCCAGGCTGGCAGCGTTGCAGGCGTGGGTGTGCGCTCCTTCCGGCACCTGCAGCAGTGGCGGTGGGCAGCAGGC
>NC_066528.1:21054739-21057239 GCF_024679095.1 Eriocheir sinensis | reverse complement strand
CTCTTCTTCATTATTCACGCTAGGAGCCAACTTTCTTATCGTGTGTGTGTGTGTGTGTGTGTGTGTGTGTGTGTGTGTGTGTGTGTGTGTGTGTGTGTGTGTGTGTGTGTGTGTGTGTGTGTGTACACACACACACACACACACACACACACACACACACACACACACACTCTAAATCTATCACCTACTTCTTCTTCTTCTTCTTCTTCTTCTTCTCCTCCTTCTCACAATACATAATACTGTTCTCTTTTATTTCATTTCTTTTTCTCTTTCTTTATTTTTCTCTTTTAAATATTCTCTTTTTCTCTTTTTCATCTCTCTCTGTCTATCTATCAATCAATCTATCTATCAATCTGTCTATCTATCTATCTATCTATCTGTGTCCCCTTTGGCAGTCCACCTGAGGGGAAGGTGTTAATCCCGAATATATGAGGAAAGGGGAGAGAGAGGAGGAGGAGGGAAGGAGGAGGAGGGAGGAAGGAGGAGAGGAGGGAGGAGAGGAAGGAGAAGGAAGAGAGAAGAGAGAGAGAGAGAGAGAGAGAGAGAGAGATCTACCACTTCTCTCTCTCTCTCTCTCTCTCTCTCTAACCACCACCGCCACCTCATTATCACAGGAAGTCGACGTTTTGCCTCGCTTAGGAGAGGAGGAGGAGGAGGAGGAGGAGGAGGAGGAGGAGGAGGAGGAGGAGGAAGGGAGGGATCGTTTCGCTTGGCTTATGATGGTAGGGGTGAAAAGGGGAGGAAAGGGAGGGAGGGAGAGAGGGAGAAATGGTAGGGGAGGAAAGGGAGGGGAAGGGAGAGGAAGAAGGAAGGGAGGGAAGAGGAAAGAAAGGGTAAAAGAGAAGGAAATGAGGGGAGAGAGAAAGGGGAGAGGGGAGAGAAAGAGGGGGAGGAACGGAAGTGAGGAAGAGGAAGGGAGAGGGGAGAGGAGGGAAGAGGAAGGGAGAGGAAGTGAAAGGGAGAGAAGGAAAGGGGAAAATGAGGGAGGAGGGAAAGGAGAGGAAAGGGAGAGAAAGAAAAAATGAAGGGGAGATGAGGGAGAGAAAGGGAAGGGGAAGGGAAGGAAAGGAAGGAAGGGAAGGGGAGGGAAGGAAGGAAGGAAGGAAGGGGAGGAGGGAGAGAGGAAAAAAAGGGAGTGAAAGAAGGGGAAAATGAGGGAGGGAAAGGAAAGGGGAGAGAAGGAAAGAGGAAGGGGAGAGAGAGGGGAGGAGAAAGGAAAGATGAGGGAAAGAGAAAGGAAGGGAAGATGAGGAAAGGAAGGGAGGAAGGGATAAGAGATAAAGAAGGGGAGAGAGAGGGGAGGAGAAAGGAAAGATGATGGAGTGGGAAGGAAGGGAAGGGGAAGGAAAGGAAGGAAGGGGAGGAGGGAGAGAACAAAAAAAGGGAGAGAAAGAAGGGGAAAATGAGGGAGGAGGTAAAGGAAAGGGAGAGAATGAAGAGGAAGGGGAGAGAGAGGGGAGGAGAAGGGGAAGATGAGGGAGTGGGAAGGAAGAAAGGGAGGAAGGGAGAACAGAAAAAAGGGAGAGAAGAGGGGAGATAAATGATGATAACACAATGACTATATACAAACTGATAATGATGATGATGATGATAGTATCTCTCTCTCTCTCTCTCTCTCTCTCTCTGTTCACCTGGTAAAAGAACGAGAGAGAGAGAGAGAGAGAAGAGAGAGAGATGGAATAAAGAAAGAAAAGGAATTAAAACGAAAAAGAGAGAGAGAGAGAGAGAGAGAGGAGGGAGAGTTGACAGGTCCCCATTGTGAGAGAAAATGGAGGGCTAAATAACCGTATCTTACCTTCCTCCCTCCCTCCCTCCCTCCCTCTCTCTCTCCCTTTGCTCTCACACCTGTCTTACCTGGGGCGCCTCTCTCTCTCTCTCTCTCTCTCTCTCTCTCTCTCTCTCTCTCTCTCTCTGACTTGGTTGAGCACGTGTAAGGGAGGGAGAGAGGGAGGGAAGAGGGAGGGAGGAAGGGAGAGAGGGAGGGTGTAAAAAGGGAGGAAAGGTGTGTATCTCCTCCTCTTCTTCCTCTTCTCTTTTCCTTTCTTCCTTTTTGCTCGCTTTTTTCTTTCCTTCCTTCTTTCTTCTTTCTCCTTCTCCGTCATTCTCTTTTTCCTCCTTCGTTTCCTTCTTTTATTTCCTCTTTCGTTTTTATTCCTTTCTCTCCATCTTCCTCCTCCTTCCCTTCTATTAGTTTTTCCTCCTTCCTTCCTTCCTTCCCTTTCTCTTCCCTTTTATTCCTTTCCTTCATTAACTTTACCTTCCTTTTCCTCCCTATCTTTCTCCCTTCCTCCTCCTAATCTTCGTCTGCTCCCTCACCTGTCCCTTATTCCTTCCTTCCTTCCCTTTCTCTCCCTTTTTTCCTATCCTCCCTTTTCCTCCCTATCTTTCTCCCTTCCCTTCCTCCCTCCTCCTAATCTTCCTCTACTCCTTCACCTGTCCCTTATTCCTTCCTTCCTTCCCCTTTTCCCCCATTCATTTCCTTACCCATCTCTCTTTTTCC
>NC_066528.1:21037239-21042239 GCF_024679095.1 Eriocheir sinensis | reverse complement strand
GGAAGAGGAGGAGGTGGAGGAGGAGGAATGTTGACACTGGCGGCCATCTTGGAGACGAGGCGGAGTGCTGGAAGAGGAAGAGGAGGAGGAGGAGGAGGAGGAGATAAGTGCGGCCTCTTCTTCCATCTTACCTCCTTCTTTCTTCTTCTTCCTCTTCTTCCTCTTTTCCTCCTCCTCCTCCTCCTCCTCTTCGGTCTCTTTTATTCTTCTCTTTTTTTTCTCTATCTTCCTCTTCTTCCTTCTTCCTCCTCCTTCTTCTTCTTCTTCCTCTTCCTCTCTTCTCCTCCTCCTCCTCCTCCTCTTCGGTATTTTTTGTTCTTCACTTTTTTTACTCTATCTTCCTCTCCTGTTTCTCTTCCTCTTCTTCCTTCTTTCTCCTTCTTCTTCCTCTTCTTCTTCTTCTTCTCCTCCTCCTCCTCCTCTTCGGTCTCATTTTTTTCTCTATCTTTCTCTCCTGTTTCTCTTCCTCTTCTTCCTTTTTTCTCCTTCTTTCTCTTTCTCCTTCCTCTTCTTCTCTTCCTCTCTTCTCCTCCTCCTCTTCGGCCTCTTTTATTCTTCTCATTTTTTCTCTATTTTTCTCTCCTGTTTCTCTTCCTCCTCTTCTCATTCCCTTTCCCTTCCTTCCTCCTTCCTCCTCCTCTCCTTCTGTTTCTTCTCCCTATTCCTCCATTTCACTCATTCCCATTCTTCCCCTTTCCTTCCATCTCCTTCTTTTCCTATTCCCATTATTTTATCATCTTTCCTCCATTTCCTTTTCCTCTTCTCCTGGTTCTCCTTTCTCTCCCTTTATCTCCCTCCTGTGTCCATTTCTAGTCTTTTCTCTCCCTTTCCCTCCCTTTAGTATCTCCCTCCTGTTTCCATTTCTAGTCCTTTCTCTCCCTTTCCTTCCTTTATTTTCTCCCTCTTGTTTTTATTTCCCTTCCTCCCCAATTCTTCCATCTCCTATCTTCTCTCCAGTTTCCTCTATCTCTTCTCCTTCTTCCTTCTCTTTCCTTCTCCTTCGTTCTTCCTCCTTTTTCCATTTCTAGTCCTGCTTCGCTAACTTTTTTTTCTTTTTTCTTTCTCTCCAATTCCTCCATCTTCTTCCCTCTTCCCTAGTTTCCTCCATCTATTCTTCTTCTCTCTCCTTCTCCTTCCTTCTCCCTCCTTCTTTCTATTTTTATTTATCTCCTTTATCTTTTTTTCTTTCTCTTCCTCTCCAATTCTTCCATGTCCTTCCCTCTCCCTAGTTTCCTCCATCTCTTCTTCTTCCTTCTTCCTTCTCTCTCTCTCTCTCTCTCTCTCTCTCTCTCTCTCTCTCTCTCTCTCTCTCTCTCTCTCTCTCTCTCTTCTCTCTCTTCTCTCTCTCTCTCTCTCTCTCTCTCTCTCTCTCTCTCTCTCTCTCTCTCTCTCTCTCTCTCTCTCTCTCTCTCTCTCTCTCTCTCTCTCTCTCTCTCTCTCTTCCATCTCTAACTTCTCAATCTCCGCTTCTTCCTTCTCTCTCTCTCTCTCTCTCTCTCTCTCTCTCTCTCTCTCTCTCTCTCTCTCTCTCTCTCTCTCTCTCTCTCCCTTACTTCTTCCCTTCTGTTCTCTCTTTCCTTCCCTACTTGCCTTTTATCTCTCCATTTTTTTTATTCCTTTTCTAATTTCTCATTCCTTCCCTCCCTCTCTCTCCTCCTTTTCCTCCATCTCTTCTCCTTCGTCGTTCCATTTTCCTTCTGTTTCTCCTTCCTTTCCATCCATCCCTTCCTTTCTCTCACTCTATTTCCATCTCTAACTTCTCCTTTCCTCCATCTCTCTCCCCTTTTTCCTCCATCTCTTCTTCGTCCTTCAATTTTCCTCCTATTTTTCCTTCCTTTCCATCCCTTCCTCTCTCTCTCTCTCTCTCTCTCTCTCTCTCTCTCTCTCTCTCTCTCTCTCTCTCTCTCTCTCTCTGTCTATTCCATCTCTAACTTCTCAATCTCTCACCTCTCCTTCCCTCCCTCTCTCTCCTCTCCTTCCCTCCACCTCTCTCCTTTTCCTCCATTTCTTCTTCGTCCTTCAATTTCCCTCGTTTCTCCTTCCTTTCCCTTCCTTCCTCTCTCTCTCACTGTTCCTTCTCTAACTTTTCCTTCCCTCCATCTCCTACCATCTCCCTCCTTCCCTCAATCTCCTACCATCTCCTTCCTTCCCTCCATCTCTGCTCCTTCCCTTCCCCCGCCTCCTCCCCCCCCCCCCCCCTGTTCCCTTCTAAGAACGCGGGGCTCCCTCTAGAACGCACAAGTTTAATCATTTCATCCCATCTGGAAGCCTCGCCGCCCCGCACCATGATTACTTCCACGGGGGAGAAGGAGTCACTCGCTAGCTCCGTGTGTGTGTGTGTGTGTGTGTGTGTGGCTCGCTCTCTATCGCTGTGTGCCTCTCTCTCTCTCTCTCTCTCTCTCTCTCTCTCTCTCTCTCTCTCTCTCTCTGTTTTCCTTTTTACATTCTTTGCTTATTTTGTTTTTTTTACATTTTCTTTCATTCTCTTTCTTTCTATCTCTCTCTCTCTCTCTCTCTCTCTCTCTCTCTCTCTCTCTCTCTCTCTCTCTCTCTCTCTCTCTCTCTCTCTCTCTCTCTCTCTCTCTCTTGTTTTTCTGATATTCTCGTTTTCCTTCTAATTATCTTTCTTTGTCTCTCTCTCTCTCTCTCTCTCTCTCTCTCTCTCTCTCTCTCTCTCTCTCTCTCTCTCTCTCTCTCTCTCTCTCTCTCTCTCTCTGGTTTTTATGATATTATTTTCGTTTTTCCTCTAACACTCTCTCTCTCTCTCTCTCTCTCTCTCTCTCTCTCTCTCTCTCTCTCTCTCTCTCTCTCTCTCTCTCTCTCTCTCTCTCTCTCTATCTATCTATCTATCTATCTATCTCAGCTTCCTATGTTTACTATGATATTTCCTCCCCCTCCCCCAACTCTCTCTCTCTCTCTCTCTCTCTCTCTCTCTCTCTCTCTCTCTCTCTCTCTCTCTCTCTCTCTCTCTCTCTCTCTCTTTTGCCCCGCCTCAGACAGACTCGGTGCAGCGAGGGAAGTGGAATTGCTCGGATCTCTCTCTCCTCCTCCTCCTCCTCCTCCTCCTCCTCTTCTTCTCTCCTTTTTCTTATTTCTCCTTTTTCTTCTTTATTTACTTTTCTCACTTATTATTACTCTACTTTTTCTTCTTCCTTTTTTTCTTTTTAATTTCCTTCATTTTTCTCTTCTTTTTCTGTTCGTTTTTTTTATTTTTCTTCTTCCTCTTCTATTTTCCTCCTTTTTCTACTTATACTTCTTCTTCTTCTTCTTCTTCTTCTTCTTCTTCCAATCTTCATCCTGCGTCTTCTTCCTCCAATTTTTATTTTCATTTTTTTCCCACTTATCCAATTTCTTTCTCCTCCTCCTCCTCTTCTTCTTCTTCTTCTTCTTCCTATTCTTCTTCCAATCTTCATCTTGCCTCTTCCTTCTTCTATTGTCATTCTTCATTTTTTCCACTTATTCAATTCCTTTCTCCTCCTCCTCCTCCTCCTCCTCTTCCTTGATTGCTGGATGATGTTGTTGTTGTTGTTGTTGTTGTGTTATCTCTATCTGTCTTTCTCTTCTACCAAACTGTTTCCCTTCTCTTTCTCCTCCTTTCTTCTCCCGATTTCCTACCCTTCTCTTTCTCCTCCCTCTTTTATTTTTATTTTTTTTTACTTAATTCCTTTGCATATATCTTTTTCCCTCTTCTCTCTCTCTCTCTCTCTCTCTCTCTCTCTCTCTCTCTCTCTCTCTCTCTCTCTCTCTCACACACACACCTGGTTTCCACGTAATTAACATTGACCTTTCTCTCTACAGGTGTGTGATCGTGTTGCAGGTGGTGAGTAACAGTAGTAGTAGTAGTAGTAGTAGTAGTAGTAGTAGTAGTAGTAATAGTAGTAGTAGTAGTAGTAGTAGTAGTAGTAGTAGTAGTAGTAGTAGTAGTAGTAGTAATAGTAGTAGTAGTAATTCGTGTTACTAAGAAAAATGGAAATAAAATTGCTCCAGTTTACTAATGAAAAAGATGAAAGCATTAACACAAAAATTAATTCTTGCATTAGTAAACTGGACAAAACAAAGATGAAAGAGTGATGCATGGCAGTTAACTCTTGCACTAGTAAACTGGACAGCACAGAGATGATGCAAGAGTGATGCTGCTGGTTAACTCTCGCATTTGGTTTGATAGCACAGGGATGAAAGAGTGATGCTGCTGGTTAACTCTCGCATTTGGTTTGATAGCACAGGGATGAAAGAGTGATGCTGCTGGTTAACTCTCGCATTTGGTTTGATAGCACAGGGATGAAAGAGTGATGCTGCTGGTTATCTCGCATTTGGTTGTTTAGCACAGGGATGAAAGAGTGATGCTGCTGGTTAACTCTCGCATTTGGTTTGATAGCACAGGGATGAAAGAGTGATGCTGCTGGTTAACTCTCGCATTTGGTTTGATAGCACAGAGATGATGCAAGAATGATGCTGCTGGTTAACTCTCGCATTTGGTTTGATAGCACAGGGATGAAAGAATGATGCTGCTGGTTAACTCTTGCACTAGTAAACTGGACAGCACAGAGATAATGAAAGAGTGATGCTGCTGGTTAACTCTCGCATTTGGTTTGATAGCACAGGGATGAAAGAGTGATGCTACCGGTTAACTCTTGCATTAGGAGGTTTGACAGCATGAGGATAAGCCTGATTAGGTCTTGTAAAGCGAGGCCGCGGGAGGGGTGAACACACGCGGCTGACAATTTCGGATCAACAGTTAGCAATTAAGAAAACAGCGACAGATTATAGACAACCAGTTAGAGAAGTTGATTAAGTGAACGCTTATAACTTTAAACGGCTAAGATGCATTACTTTTGGAAGCGTAAGCAATGAGTGGTACTGAGTGAAAGGAAGTGTGGAAAATGGGTAATAGGATAATAATGGTTGGGAATCCTATTATATACGAACCATGTAGGTGGAGTGTTCCCCGGTACATACAGGACACATATACGCCATACAGGGGCATACACACACACTATATA
>NC_066528.1:21027239-21029739 GCF_024679095.1 Eriocheir sinensis | reverse complement strand
ATTTTTCTATATTGCAAGTCAAGTCAGTCAGTCAGTCAGTCAATCAATCAATCAGTCAGTCAGTCAGTCAATCAGTCAGTCAGTCAGTCAATCAATCGGTCAGTCAGTCAGTCAGTCAGTTAGTTACTCAATCAGTCAGTCAATTAGTTAGTCAGTCAGTCAGTCAGTCAGTTAGTTAGTCAGTCAGTCAGCCAGTCATTCATTCAGTCAGTCAGTTAGTCAGTCAGTCAATCAAAAAATCAGTCAGTCAGTTACTCAGTCAGTCAGTCAGTCCATCAGTCAGCCATGTGTGTGTGTGTGTGTGTGTGTGTGTGTGTGTGTGTGTGTGTGTTTAAAAGCCTCTCTGTCGTTCCTTTCCTCTCCATTCTTCACCCAATTCACTCCCTTCCGTTGTCTCCCTCTCTCCCTCTCCCTCCCTTCTATCTCCCTATTATTACACGCTTTAGTCTCCCTTCCTTCCTTCCTTCCTGAGATACCTTCCTCTATTCACTCTCTCCCTCTCCCTCTCTCTCTTCCCCTCACCTTCCTTTCCTCCCTTTCCCCTCTCTCTCCTCCTCCTCCTCCCTTTCTTTCTCTCTCCCCTTCCCCTTTTACTCTCTCCTTTTACCTCACCTTCTCCCATTACTCCTCCCCTCCTCCTCCTCCTCCTCCTCCTCCTCCCCATCTTTATCAGCCTCTCGTTACCGCCCTCGACCGCACGCGTCCCGCACACGACCGCCACGTGGGCCGGAAAATGCGGTGTTGTACTTCGATTGTGGTGGTGGTGGAGAGGATGGTGGTGGTGGTGGTAGTGGTGGTGGTGGTGGTGGACTGGGAAGGGAAATTGAAGGGAACAACACCTACTACTACTACTACTAGAACATAAGAACGCAAGGAGTCTGCGAGAGGCCGGTCGGTCTATACAAGGCAGCAGCTCCTGTACACTCAATCCCACCTTACCTCACCATCCATGGCTTTATCTAACCTCTTCTTGAATGTATCTACGGCATTGGCACCCACAACATGGCTCCCAAGCCTGTTCCATTCATCCACCACTCTATCGGTGAACCAATTCTTGCCTATGTCTTTGTTGAATCTGAATTTGTCTAACTTAAAACCATTGCTATGCGTCCTACCTGGCTCTTTTACTATCGAAATCTTGTTGACATCCCCTTTATTGAAGCCCTTCATCCATTTATAGACTTTGATAAGGTCTCCTCGCAACCTTCGCCTTTCTAGAGAGTGTAGATTCAACTGCTTCAGCCTGTCTTCATAAGGCAAGTTTCTCACCCCCTGAATCATCGTTGTCATCCTCCTCTGTACAGATTCTAACACCTTGATATCCATTCTATAGTAGGGGGTTACTCGGCCACCGCCTCCCCTTCTGCCACTACTACTACTACGACTACTACTACTACTACTATTACTACTACTACTACTACTACTATTACTACTACTACTACTACTACTACTACCATTCTCCTCGCCACGTGTCTCAGTTTTCCAGGCAAGACAAAAGTAAATAATGGTTTCCCAAAGGCACGTGTGTGTGTGTGTGTGTGTGTGTGTGTGTGTGTTCAGAGGGAGAGGTTAGCTTTTTTTCCTCTCTTTTTTCCCTGCCATCCGCCCCCCCCCCCCCTCTCTCTCTCTCTCTCTCTCTCTCTCATGACACCCACAACAATAATAACTGGAGGGAGCTTGTATTTTTTTTTTTTAACTGCAACGCTCTCTCTCTCTCTCTCTCTCTCTCTCTCTCTCTCTCTCTCTCTCTCTCTCTCTCTCCATTCCTCTTCCTCCTTTTTATCTTTCTTTTCTTTGTCTTCCCTCCTCCTCTTCTTCCCTTCCTCCTCCTCCTCCTCCTCCTCCTCCTCGTCTTTCTTCCTCCTTGTCTTTCTCTTCCTTCTCTCCCCGTTCGTCTAACTCTCCTTTCCTTCTTTTCATTCCTCCCTTTCCTTCCCCTTTTTCCTCCTCCTCCTCTTTATCTTTTTTTCTATGTCTTCCTTTTGTTCCTCTTCCTCCCCTCCTCTTCTTCCTCCTCCTCTTCTTTTTTCTCCTTATCTTTCCCTTCCTTCTCTCCCCGTTCGTCTAACTCTCCTTTCCTTCCTTTCCTTCCCCTTTTTCCTCCTCCTCCTCTTCTTCCTCCTTATCATTCCCTCCCTTCTCTCCACCTCTCCCCCTCCTTCTAACTCTACTTTCCTTCTTTTCATTCCTCCCTTTCCTTCCCCTTCTTCCTCCTCCCAACCTCCCACCACAACCATCACCACCTCCTCCTCCTCCTCTTCTTCCTCCTTATCTTTCCCTCCCTTCTCTCCACCTCTCCCCCTCCTTCTAACTCTACTTTCCTTCCTTTCATTCCTCCCTTTCCTCCCCCTTCTTCCTCCTCCCAACCTCCCACCACAACCATCACCACCTCCTCCTCCTCCTCCTCCCCGGCGGCAGAAATCAGTACTCCTAATGCTAGTTTATGATAACAATCCCTTAATAATGTCTTCCTTCCCCCCGGGCCATAATTATAGGGGGG
>NC_066528.1:20999739-21014739 GCF_024679095.1 Eriocheir sinensis | reverse complement strand
GTTAGGGGAAAAGGGGAGAGGTAAGAGGGAAGGAAAGAGGGGAGGAAAGGGAGGGAGAGAAAAAGGGGAGGAAAGAGGGGAGGAGAGGAAAGGAAAGGGTAGGGAGAGAGAGAGAGAGAGAGAGAGAGAGAGAGAGATGATTGGATTATCTATCAAGGTAATGGCCGAAGAAGGGAGAGCTTGTAATATGGGCGTAAGGGAATGGCCGAGGAAGGGAGAGCTTGTGATATGGGCGTAAGGGAATGGCCGAGGAAGGGAGAGCTTGTGATATGGGGAGAGCTTGTGATATGGGCGTAAGGAATGGCCGAGGAAGGAGAGCTTGTGATATGGGCGTAAGGAATGGCCGAGGAAGGAGAGCTTGTGATATGGGCGTAAGGGAATGGTCGAGGAAGGGAGAGCTTGTGATATGGGCGTAAGGAATGGCCGAGGAAGGAGAGCTTGTGATATGGGCGTAAGGGATGGGCCGAGGAAGGAGAGCTTGTGATATGGGCGTAAGGGAATGGCCGAGGAAGGAGAGCTTGTGATATGGGCGTAAGGAATGGCCGAGGAAGGAGAGCTTGTGATCTGGGCTTAAGGGATGGCCGAGGAATTGAGAGCTTGTGATATGGGCGTAAGGGAATGGCCGAGGAAGGGAGAGCTTGTAATATGGGCGTAAGCCGAAAGGGAATGGCCGAGGAAGGGAGAGCTTGTGATATGGGCGTAAGGGAATGGCCGAGGAAGGGAGAGCTTGTGATATGGGCGTAAGGGAATGGCCGAGGAAGGGAGAGCTTGTGATATGGGCGTAAGGGAATGGCCGAGGAAGGGAGAGCTTGTGATATGGGCGTAAGGGAATTGCCGAGGAATGGAGAGCTTGTTATATCTGCGTAAGGAATGGCCGAGAAGGGAGAGCTTGTGATATGGGCGTAAGGGAATGGCCGAGGAAGGGAGAGCTTGTGATATGGGCGTAAGGGAATGGCCGAGGAAGGGAGAGCTTGTGATATGGGCGTAAGGGAATGGCCGAGGAAGGGAGAGCTTGCAGTACAGGCGAGACATATTTCGTGACATATCGTGACACGGAACATTCTATACGTGACTTATTTCTCGAAGTTATGTTACGTGAAAAACTTCGCGGCGTAAGACGGAAATATATCGTTGTTGTAAAAATGCGAAATAAAAGAAAATATGAAGAAAAAGAAGGAAAAATAAAGATTGTGATAAAGAAAAAAAAACAAGATTATGATGATGATGGTGGTGGTGGTGGTGGTGTCTGAACCCTTTAAACCCACCTCATTAACACCAGTCTCTCTCTCTCTCTCTCTCTCTCTCTCTCTCTCTCTCTCTCTCTCTCTCTCTCTCTCTCTCTCTCTCTCAGAGAGAGAGAGAGAGAGAGAGAGAGAGAGAGAGAGAGAGAGAGAGAGAGAGAGAGAGAGAGAGAGAGAGAGAGAGAGAAAGCTCATTGTGTGGAGGCAACCCAGCTTTAAAACACCAGTTGGAGGGAGGAGGAGGAGGAGGAGGAAGGGAGAGAGAAAGGGAGGGAGGGAGGAGGAAAAGGGAGAGGGGGGGGGGATTGCATGCTTTATTTTTCCCTCTTTCTCTCCCCCTTTCCTTCCTTCCCTCCCTTCTTTCCTCCCCTTCCTTCTGTCTCTTCTTCCTCCCTTCGTTTTTTTTTCTCTCCCTTCCCTTTCTTTCCCTTCTTTCTTTCCTCTCTTCCCTTTCCTCTCTTTCTCCCTTTCCTTTCTTTGCCTCCCCTTCCTTCCTTCCTTCTTTCCTTCTCTCTCTCATTCCTTCTCTCCCCTCCCTTACCTTCTCTTCCCTTCCCTCCCTTACCTTCCCTTCCCCTCACTTTCCCAACCTTCCTTACATTTCTTCCTCTTCCATATCTCCCCAAATTCTACCTCCTCCTCCTCCTCCTCCTCCTCCTCCTCTTCTTCTTATGTGTGTGTGATTAACTCCGAGTGTTTGGCAAGACAATTAATTAAGAGGGAGGAGGAGGAGGAGGAGGAGGAGGAGGAGAAGGAGAAGGAGGGAGGTAAGTGAAAAGCGTAGGTGAGAGGAAGAGGAGGGGGAGGAAGAGGAGAAAGAGGAGGAAGAAAGCAGAGATGAGAGGAAAGAAAATAAGATGAAGAGATGTTAGAGAGAAGAGAAGAGGAGGAGAAGAAGAGAAGAGAGAGGAAAAAAGTCGAGGAGGAAGGAGGAACGTAGAAGAGGAGAGAGGAATGATGAAGGAATAGCGGAGGAAGAAGAGGAAGAGGAAAAGGAGGAGGAGGCAGAAGAGGAAGCGAAGGAGAAAGAAGAGGAGGAGGAAGAGGAGGAGGAGGAGGTAAGAAATGAAGGATGGAAGCGAGATATGAGATGGAGGGACGATGCTCAGAGGAGGAGGAGGAAGAGGAGGAAGAGGAGGAGGAGGAGGAGGAAGGGAGAGTATTTGCCAAGCGCTTCGTGGGTCCCGCCCCTTCCTGGCATCCACTTTGTTGATTGGCTGAGCTCTCCCTTCCTCTCCCCTCTCTCTCTCTCCTCTCCCCTCTTCCTCTCCCCTTAGTACACCCTCACAGCCTCCCTCTCTCTCCCTCTCCTCTTCTCTGCCCTCCCTTACCTCTCCCCTCTCTCCCTTCCTCTCCCCTCTCTCTCCCTCCTCTCCCCTTAGTACGCCCTCACAGCCTCCCTCTCTCTCCCTCTCCTCTTCTCTCCCCTCAAAATCCGCCCTCACAGTTTCCCTCTCCCCTCTTCCTTCTCCCCACTCACAGCTTTTCTCTCCCTCCCTCCCCTTTCCCTCTCTTCCTTCTTCCCTCTTCCTCTCCCCTCTTTCTTCTCTCCCTCTCCTTTCTCTCCCTCTCACTTAAATTTTCCCTCCTTCCTTCTCCCAATCCACCTCCTTACCCTTCTTCCTCTCCCCTCTCTTCCCTCTCCCCCATTCCCTTCTATCCACCCCTTTCTCCCCATACCCACGACACAAATTATAATGGGCGTGTGTGTGGAGGAGAGGGATGTGGCGCGGTGGTGGTGGTGGTGATAGTGGTGGTGGTCGTGGTGATATACGACAAAAACAAACTCTGAGGGCTTGCGTACTGGTGGTGATGAATGCTGGTAATGAAGAATAAGTGGGCGTGGCAGGCAGGAACTGACGGGTGGTGGTGGGTGGTGTTGGCGGGCGTGTCAGAGCAGGTGGTGGTGTATGGTGCTGGTACTGGTGGTGGTGCGGTACGATACTCTGGACGCGTGGTGGTGGTGGTGATGAAGGAGCACGTGGGCGCGTCAATACACACATAACGCGTGCAGCCGTTGCCACGCACACGCACATACATACACACACACACTCGATACGCCACCACGGGCAGAAGTGTGTGTGTGTGTGACCCGCCCCGTGTTGCTACTGCCCCGACCCGACCCGACCCGAGTTGCCCCGCCGATAGTAAACAAACGTTGGCTTTTGTGTTATGTTTAAAGGGAAAGCAAAACACATAAGAGACAAACGTTACAGAGAGACAGAAAAACGTGTGAAGTGACAGATTAACGTTACAAAGAGACAGAAAGACAGAAAAAAACGTTACGAGAGGAAACACCTACTAGACAAACGTTGCAGAGAGACAGAAAAACGTGTGAAGAGACAGACAAACGTTGAACAAGTGAGACACAGAAAACAACGTTACTGGAAGAGAGAAAGACAAGGAAAAGGAGAGAGAAGAGAGGAAGACAGACAAAGTTTATCGTGTGAAGAGACAGAGAAACAGACAGACTAGACAGAAAACGACGGTGACAAAAAGGAAAAGGAAAAAAAGACGAAGGAGAAAAGACAGACAGAAACTTTAACATGTGAAGACAAACATACATCAAGAAAGAAAGAGACAGATATATAGACAGAAAAATAACGTTAAGGAGACAGACACAGACAGAGAAACGTTATTTTGTGATGTGAAGCAAACAAATGAGATAAAAAGACAGGCAGGCAGAGAGATAGACGTTTTGTGAAGAGACGCATAGGAAAGATTACAGAGGAAAGCGACAAAGTGACAAATCCAAAACAAACGTTACTGTGAGATGCAGAACGTTGGCGTGAGATAGAGACAGAGAGCTAGAGAAACGTTCCTAAAGAGCCTCTCGTCAACACACCCCAGCGTCCACGTCAGCAAATTCAAACCTCTCTAATCAGCACTTTTCATCAGCCTCGTCAGCAAACGCTAAACACTCAGCACACAGCAAACAGGACTACAACCTCAGCAACCTCCGTCAGCAAGTTAAACCACTGAATCAGCACTTTTATCAACCTCATCAGCAGAAACCGAGAGCAGCAGAACCAAAAGTCAGCACCAAACAGCACACGGTAATCACTACCACGACCTCCTCTGCCTCCGTCAGCACCAGCATCAGCACCAGCGTCAGCACAAACCAGAGACGATGATTCTATACGGAACTAACGCCCCCACCCTCACCCCCTCACCCTCCTCCTCCTCCTCCTCTTCCTCCTCCTCCTCCTCGCCCCCCTCCTCCTCCCCGCTGACACAGACGACCCTCTCCCCCCACGCCTTCCACGACGCTGCCCTCAGCACGCCCATCGCTGACCTGCTGCTCCCGACCTCCCTGCACCCGCTTCTTCTGTGTGAGTTTATGATGTGACCGATTCATACATACATACATACACACACTTCATTTCTTTTCCCTTTCCTCTTCTCTCTTTTAACACACACACACACACACACACACACACACACACACACACACACACACACACACACATCATATAGACACACGTTATCTGAGGGCCAAAATTTATGTCTTACCGAAAAAAAAAATAATAGAAAAGAAATTGAATACGATTAGAATTCAAGATTTTTTAAATATTAACTGTTTGAAGGTTGAGATAGATAGATAGATAGATAGACAGTGAACATGAGATACACACACACACACACACACACACACACACACACACACACACACACACACACACACACACACAGATGGGCGCGGGCAGATAAAAGATACATTTGCGTCTCGAACACCTGTTTACCCGCTTGGCGACAGGTGTTTGGGTGTTTGCCGCTGTGGTGGTGATAGGTGGGCAGGAGCTTGAGAACGTTCAGGTGTTCATGTACACACACACACACACGCACACACACACACGCACACACACACACACAAACCCCCCCCAAAAAAAAAAAAAAAAAAAAAAAAAGAGGTATACTTCATGGTGTGTTTTTATATGTATTTACGCACATGTATAAGTTTAAACACACACACACACACACACACACACACACACACACACACACACACCTTTTTAGAAATCTTTTTTTTTTTGAGACAGATATAAAAGACAACAAACGCTTCAAGTCACGCATCCCCCAAAAAATATATATAAAGAAAAAGAAAAAAGAAGAGAAAAAATATTAAAGACCTTCCGTTTATACTACTCTCTCTCTCTCTAAGTCATTTTCATTCATTCGTATAACATACTTAAGTCTTCGTTTCTGTATGGTTAATCAGCGTCTCGGATCGCAAGAACACAATTATCTTCCTATACGGGGCTAAGTCGCGTTGTCTTCACAAACGTTTCTATATTCGACAAACGTTCTGGATCGGACAATTACTATTCTACCCTCTCCTCCCCACCACTGATCTTTTCTCTCCAGTCAGCACTAACGCTTTTCTTCCTCCCTCTCCCCTCCTCCCCACCACTGATTATCCCTCCCCAGTCAGCACTAACGCTTTTCTTCCTCCCTCTCCCCTCCTCCCCACCACTGATTATCCCTCCCCAGTCAGCACTAACTCTTCTCTGCCTCCCTCTCCCCTCCTCCCCACCACTGATTATCCCTCCCCAGTCAGCACTAACTCTTCTCTGCCTCCCTCTCCCTTCCTCCCCGCCATTAAATCTTCTCCCCATCTCCTCCCCATCACAAATTTCCCTCCCCAACCAGTACTAACTCTTCTCCCCTCCTCCCCACCATCCACTAACTCTCTCCCCCTTGTTTCTCCCCATTACTAACCCTGCTAACTATTTCCCCTCCTACATACCACTGATTTTCCTCCCCATCTCTCCTCCCCTCTTCTTCTCATTACTAATCTTCCTCCCCAGCCACCACTAACTCCCTCCCCATTCTCCCTCCTTCCTCTCCACCCCTGATCTCTCTCCCCAGCCACTCCTAATCCTTCTCCCCATCTCTCCTCCCTTCCTCCTCACCCATCTTTTCTCCCCAGCCACCACTTACTCCCTCCCCATCTCTCCCTTTCCTCCCTATCCATCACTAACGCTTCTCCCTTCTCTCCCTCCTTCCTCTCCACCCTTGATCTCTCTCCCCAGCCACTCTTAACCCTTCTCCATAACTCTCCTCCTTTCCTCCTCACCCCTGACCTTTCCTCCCCAGCTCTCCTCCCTTCCTCCCCAGCCTTCACTAACTCTCCCCCCTTCTCTCCCCCGCAGCCACCATCCCCAAGTGCGCGGGGTGCTCCGAGGCCATTCTGGATCGGTTTATCCTGAAGGTGCTGGAGCGAACGTGGCACTCCCGCTGTCTCAAGTGTGCCGATTGTGGCGCGCAGCTCACCGACAAGTGCTTCGCCAGGAACCAACAAGTCTACTGCAAGGAGGACTTCTTCAGGTGAGCGGGAGGCGAGGATGAGGGGGAGGGGGTTGAGGAGGAAGGGAAGGAAGGGAAAAGGGGGAAGGGAGAAGGTATAAGAGAGGTTTGGGATAGGAAAAAGGAGAAAGGTGTGAGGGGATATTGAGAAGGAAGGGAAGGGAGAAGGAAGAGCATGTTAAGGGAAAGGGGAGATGGATGTGAGAGCGTGTGAAGGTGTTTGTGTAGGAAGTGAAGGAAGGATGGGTAAGAGAAGGTTAGGGAAAGAGGAGAGGGGTAGGGGAAGTGAGAGGGTAGGAGATGAAGGAAAAAAATGAAGGGTGATAGTGTGGATGAAGAAGGGACAGAGAAAGAGGATAAAAGGGAAGGGAGAAAGGAGGAAAGGAGGGAGAAACAACAGAAAGAAGATGGGAAGGAAGGAAAGGAGGAAAAAAATGACGATAAAAACAGATAAAATTAAAGAGCGCATGTGTGTGTGTGTGTGTGTGTGTGTGTGTGTGTGTGTGTGTGTGTGTGTGTGTGTGTGTGTGTGTGTGTGTGTGTTATGTGCATCTCATCTCAACTTTCCCTTTCTTTTCCTTTCCTCCACCCCCCCCTCTCCACCCCACCCTCCACAACGACCACCACCTCCACCTCCCACACAAGCAGACGGTACGGCACCAAGTGTTCGGGCTGCGAGCAAGGGATCCCTCCGACACAAGTGGTCCGGCGCGCCCAGGACAACGTTTACCACCTCCACTGTTTCGCCTGCATCATCTGCCAGCGCCAACTCAACACCGGGGACGAGTTTTACCTAATGGAAGACAACAAGCTGGTCTGTAAGAGCGACTACGAGCAGGCGAAGCAAAGAGGTATGTCCATCAAGGGTAAGAGTCAACGGTGGTTTTGTTCAAGTTGTTGCGTCTCGGCGGCGTTTTTATATATATATCATAGCTTCCTCGTCGTCCTGGTGTGCTGGTGGTGGTTGTTGTCGTGTTAGTGGTGCTGTGGGTGTGTATGTGGAGGGTGTGGAGACGGGGGTGAGTTTGTGTGTGTACGTGTGTTTGTGTGTATGTAAGTAAGTGTGTTTGTGTGTGTGTGTGTGTGTGTGGTTGTGGAATGATAGCATGTGGGGAAGGGGTTCTGTGTGTGTGTGTGTGTGTGTGTGTGTATGCAGTCACGACATCTGTGCGTGTGTATTTTTTTCCTTGGTTTACCAGAAATAACATCTTTTTTCTTTTGTTGATTTTCCTTCATTCAGTTTTTTCTTATTTTTCTCTTTGTTTATTTACCCCCTTCTCCCCCCCTCCCTCCTCCTCCTCCTCCTACTCTCTCTCTCTCTCTCTCTCTCTCTCTCTCTCTCCCCCCCTGCCTGCCCCCCACCCCCGGTCCGCATCGTCGGTGTTGTGCTTCCCTCACTCTCTGCCGCTACCGTTGTAATGGTTGTTGTTGTTACTGTTGTTGTTGTTGTTGTTGTTGTTGTTTGTGTTCATGCAGGCTCAAGCTCTCAATTCATAGTTTTCTTGAATAATATTTTCAATATAATTTTTTTTTTCTGGCTGTCATGTTATGAATGTTTCATTTTGCTGTTATGAATAAGTTTCCTGAGTAAGTGTTGGTGGGGCGCGGCAACTGTCCCCCCCGGGGCGAGGCACGCACCATGAAGCACCCCCTGCCTTGCCCCGCCCCGCCCCGGGGGCTACAGTTGCCGCGCCCCCGCCGCCGCTGCCCCTCCCCTCCACCCCGGTAAGGCCGCCTGCACGCCGCATGCTCCCCACCCTCGCACCACCACTCTAAATCACCCCCCAACCCCGCCACGCCCCTGGTGCCGAGCCGCGGGGCTGCTGTGCCGGGCAGGGCCCCCGGGCGTGGGCGGCGGCGGCGGCGGCGGCGGCCCGGCCCCCCACCTCCGAGAGGTTCTGACCACGGCTCGGCGGCTTGTTCACAGAGGACGACCTCAGCGGCAAGCGGCCGCGCACCACCATCAGCGCCCGCCAGCTAGAGATGCTGAAGGCGGCGTACAGCAAGTGCGCCAAGCCGCCCCGCCACGTCCGCGAGCAGCTGGCCGCCGATACCGGCCTGGACATGAGGGTCGTGCAAGTCTGGTTTCAGAACAGGTACGTCACAGTGTGCCTCGCCGCGCCGCCGCCGCCGCCACGCCGCCACGCCGGCCAGCATGTGGCGGCGTGGCCCAGGCGGCGGCGGCGGCGGCTAGACCCTAGTGATGAGAGTAGCGGCGCAGCGGCGGCGGCGGCGGCGGCACGGACACCCCACCGCCTACGCCCACGCCGGCCACCACGACCCCCGCCCCTCCCCACCGGCACCACCACACCGCCACTCCACACCACCACACACACACACACACACACTCGGGGGCGGGGCGCGGGTGTAGTGTAGGTTAGCGCTAGTCTTGGCAGCACGTCGGGGTGTGTGAGTGGGAGGTATCACCGGTGTGTGTGTGGGAGGGGGCGGGGGTGTAAATTGGGTGGGTGTGAGGTGCGGTAGTGTTAATGGGGGGGAAAACGTGCGGGGGGGGGGGGGGTAACGGGGAAGAGGATGCGTGCCCAGTCGATGCATATTACGTAGGGGCTGAAGGAAGGGGGAGGGAAAAGGGAGGAAGGGGGGAGGGATGGGGTGATATGTGGATGCTGTAGGGGGGAGAGGAGGAAGGGGAGAGATGGTTTTGACTGTGGCGATGGTGGTGGTAGAGGTGGAGGTGGTGGTGGTGGTGGTGGTAATAATAGTAATAATCACACTAACAATAATAAAATAATAACAATAATAAGCCTTCTGGTGGAGCTAAGTGTAGGAGAGAGAGGAAGGAGGAGGAGGAGGAAGAGGAAGAGGAGGAGGGGGAGTCTAGGGGGAGAGTAGTGTAATAAAATGAATAATAAATAAATAAATAAATAAAAATAAAAGGTGTGGTGTCTTAGGTTATTAGGAAGAGATAAAGACAGGTGTAGAAGAGACTTATGAAGGGTGAAGAGACCGAGTGTAGAGGAGGAAGTCAGTTAGAACCTCTGTCTGCCTGTCTGAGCGTCTGCCCGGTAAAATATATCAGGGTAACTCTTGGCTGATTTCGCTACCCAACTACTGACGGGGTATAGGAGTGTATCGGTGGTAGTAGTAGTAGTAATAGATAGCTGGATAGTAGTAGTAGTAGTAGTAGTAGTAGTAGTAGTAGCAACAATCAGGTGTAGCCGATAAGAACCTGTATTTTTAAAAGTATCGGCGCTTCAATCAAGACACCTCTCCTCCCGAAATTGACCTCTCTTTCGGCCGCTCATTACTTTTGTCTTTGTGGGAACAGCGATTAGCGGGCTTTTTTTATACCTTTTTCTGTTGCCTTTGAGCTGTCTCTTTAGCTGTAAAAAGATTCACCAATTTCAAAAGCCTCTCGTCGTAGTAATTGCCGGGGTTTTCAAGGACTGTTTTGTGATCCTGGTGATTGTTTTACACGACTTCTTCTTCTTTTTTTTTTTTACAACAAAGGAGGCAGCTCAAGGGCACACAAAAAAAGGAAACAATAATATATAAAAAAGCCCGCTACTCGCTGCTCCATGAACGGACAAAACACCCATGGAAACAGGACTAATATTATCTGTGGCCTTGGGAAACAGTCGTAATGGGACCCCGATACCTTTAAGAATAGGGAGTTATAAGTCTGGGTGTAGTGACCGAAGTGTAGGGAACTTGAGCGTAGTAGTAGTAGTAGTAGTAGTAGCAGTTAAGTGAAGAGAATGAAGTCAGTTAGGCCGCTGAGTGTATTGGGTAAAGTGTAGATAACTGAGTGTATTAGTAATGGCAGTTAAGTTCAGAAGATGCAGTCAGTAAGGAGTCTGGGTGTACTGAGTGAGGTGTAGATAGGTCATATTATTAAACATTTCGCCGGCCAAGCACACACGATTGACATGACTTTCGTATGAGTTGTGGGCCTTTCCATGGGTAGTTTTATGACCCTGGTGGGAGTCTGTCAAGGCGTCTGTACCATGAATTCTAAAAAACACTCCTGAGAACGCATTTTACCTCTTTTGTGGCTTTCAGAAATAGTTGATGTGAGAGTCTGTAGCGTTTAAGAGTACCGATCAGTTAATGTTGAAGTCTTAGGGTCGCTTTTACAGTCGTTTTGTTTGTTTTGATCGTTACCAGTGGTGCCGATCGACGCTATAGCTTTCCACGTGAAGCTGGCCGATGGGGTAGTGGCGGTTGCAGAGGACGCGAGAGGTATTGAGAGTATGTGGTAAGGTGCGGGACTAGGCTACCCCCGCACCCGCCACTACCGCATCGGCCAGTTTTAAGTGGAAATTTTATAGCGGCGACTGTGAAAACGGCCCTTAGTGATAATAACATGTTCTGGGTGTAGTGACGAAGCCAAGTGTATGTTACTGAGTGTGGAAGTCAAAATAATGAACCCTGAGTATAGTTAGCAGGTTGTAGTGACTCTAGCGAGCTTAGAACACAGACGCATGGCAAAACTACACTCTTTCCTTAGGTGTAGCGAGTATGTGATGCTAGTTGGGTCTGAGGTGCCGGGAAATATAGTGCATAGACCCACATTAGGTATAAATAGATAGAAAAATATAGAGAACATGATAGAAAATTAGAATATAAAAGTTAAAAGCTAGAAATTACACGTAAAAATGGAAAAAACATAAAGAAAAAATATAGTGCAAATTCCCGCATTAGATGAAAAGATAGAAAAATATATAGACCGGGATAGAAAAATATAGAAAAAACGTTAGTACAAAATGAAATATTATAGCGTAGTTCTGCATTGGATGAAAGAATACATAGAAATATATAGAAAAAACGTTAGTACAAAATGAAATATTATAGCGTAGTTCTGCATTGGATGAAAGAATACATAGAAATATATAGAAAAAACGTTAGTACAAAATTAAATATTATAGCGTAGTTCTGCATTGGGTGAAAGAATACATAGAAAAATAAAGAAAAAACGTTTGTACAAAATTAAATATTATAGCGTAGTTCTGCATTGGGTGAAAGAATACATAGAAAAATAAAGAAAAAACGTTAGTACAAAATTAAATATTATAGCGTAGTTCTGCATTGGGTGAAAGAATACATAGAAAAATACAGAAAAAACGTTAGTACAAAATTAAATATTATAGCGTAGTTCTGCATTGGGTGAAAGAATACATAGAAAAATATAGAAAAAACGTTAGTACAAAATTAAATATTATAGCGTAGTTCTGCATTGGGTGAAAGAATACATAGAAAAATACAGAAAAAAAATGTAGATGAGATAGCAAAATATAGTGTACCGTAGCTGGAAATTTATTGATGATGATAATAATAATGATAATAATAATAATAATGTGTTAAAGGGTGCTGATGGTGGTGATTGTGGTGGTGGTGGTGGTGGTGGTGGTTGTACGAGTGATGGTGGTGGAGGGGATAAAATTAAAAGCCGCAATAGTGGTAGTGGTAGTAGTAGTAGTAGTAGTAGTAGTAGTAGTAGTAGTAGTAGTAGTAATGTTTTGGGGAGAAAAAGGAGGGAGACAGGAAGGAAAGGAAGGAAGGAGGGAAGGAAAATGAAGGAGAAAGGAAGGAAGAAAGGAAGGAAGAAAGGAAGGAAGGAAGGAAGAAAGGAAGGAAGAAAGGAAGGAAGGAAGGGAAAAAAGGAAGGAATAACGGAAGTGAGATAGACCAAAGAAGGAAGATATAAGGAATGAAGGAAAGAAATAGAAAGAAATACGGGAGGAAGGAAGGAAGGAAGGAATAAAGGAAGGAA
Organism: Eriocheir sinensis; assembly: GCF_024679095.1. Lineage (NCBI taxonomy): Eukaryota > Metazoa > Arthropoda > Malacostraca > Decapoda > Varunidae > Eriocheir > Eriocheir sinensis. Next base: position 21,002,457 of record NC_066528.1, on the reverse strand, counting down.
TAACGGAAGTGAGATAGACCAGAGAAGGAAGAAATAAGGAATGAAGGAAATAAATAGAAATAAATAAGAGAGGAAGGAAGGAAGGAAGGAAGGGAAGCCAGACATGCACGAACCTCAGTCGATTCCGGCAATAACAATAACAATAACAACAACAACAATAATAATAATAATAATAATAATAATAATAATAATAATAATAATAATAATAATAATAATAATAATAATAATAATAATAATAATAATAATAATAATAATAATAATAATAATAATAATAATAATAATTCGATATAAGAGGGAAAACGCTATATATGACAACGTAGAACTACACACACACACACACACACACACACACACACACACACACACCTGCGATACGATAAACCTGTTTGTTAACTAGCCCAGCATGTCCTACCCCCCCCTCCCCTTACTTCCCTTCCCTACCTCCCCCCCTCTCTCTTACACCCCCACCCTTCCTTGCCTGTCTGTCTGCCTGTCCGTATGCCTGTATGTTTATCCGTCTGTCTGTCTGTTTGTTTACCCGTCTGCCCGTCTGCCCGGTACAAAGTCTTAGGACACCCTTCGCCTGATTTCACTAACAAAATATTAAACAAAAATTATATATAAAAAAAAGTCATTATTTCTCTTGTTAATTTGTGGTTCTGAGTCTATCCTAAATTATTATTATTATTATTATTATTATTATTATTATTATTATTATTATTATTATTATTATTATTATTATTATTATTATTATTATTATTATTATTATTATTATTATTATTATTATTGGTATACTTTTTTCTCTATGATTTGATTGAACAGTTTGAGATTTTTTTTTTTTGTTGTTGTTCAGCTTTTCTCTTTGTTATTTTTATTTATTATATTTATTTATTTATCTTTATTCATTATGTTTATTATATTATGATAGCGCGCGGCGGGAAAATAATCCGAAAATGTTAAAAAAAGGGAGAATTAGGTGGGAGAGAGAGAGAGAGAGAGAGAGAGAGAGAGAGAGAGAGAGAGAGAGAGAGAGAGAGAGAGAGAGAGAGAGAGAGAGAGAGAGAGAGAGTATGAATGTTGAAAACTGTTGGTGACCGTGTATATATGTGTGTATGTATGTATGTATGTGTATGTTAAGTTGGGTTGAGTTGGGTGTGTCTGTCTGTATGTATATATGTATGTATGTGTGTGTCTGTATACACGAGTAGGTGTCTGGTGGTAATGGCGGTGGTGGTGATGATGACACTGGTGAGGGTGTGGAAATAGGTGATGACAGTGGTGATGACAGTGGTGATGACGGTGGTGGTGACGGTGTAGTAAATGTATATATGTATGTCTGTGTTATTTTTTTTGTATATAGGCATAGGAGGCCCTGGCGGTGGTGGTGATGATGGCGGTGATAGTGGTGATGATGGTGGTGGTGGAGCCAGTAGTGCATTGTAACAGAAAAAATGAATGAATGTAAATATGTATGCATGTGTGAAGGTCTTTATATAAGCATATGAGGCCCTAGCGGTGGTGGTGGTGGTGGTGGTGATGTAGGAATGGGTACAAGCGGTGGTGGTGACGGCAGTGTCTCGTTACAGAAGGAGACGTGACAAGCAAGCGCCCGCGTACCACCATCTCGGCGCGCCAACTGGAACAACTCAAGCAGGCCTACAAAGACAGTCCCAAACCCGCCCGCCACGTTAGGGAACAACTCTCTCAGACGCTGGGGCTCGACATGAGGGTCGTGCAAGTCTGGTTCCAAAACAGGTAACGAAAAAACACTGGCAGAGCGTCTATATATGGGCTAAGGGGAAGGCATGTTCAGGGTTCATAATGACTTCCTTTTACTCTCTCGTGCAAGTCTGGTTCCAAAATATTTGAAGATACAAACACTGGCAGACCGGCTTAACATGGACAGAGGGGAAGGGATGTTAGTGGCTGGGGATATGGTTGATAGTGGGTCCATTTGCTTCCTTCCTTCCACTCTCTCGTGCAAGACTGGTTCCAAAATAGGTGACGAAATAATCACTGGCAGAATATCTTAACATGGGCGAGGGGCAGATATGTTACTGGCTTGGGATGATAAATAGACTCCATTTCTTTCCTTCCTTCCACTCTCTCGTGCAAGTCTGGTGCAACATACATAAAAAGCAGATCGATTTAACACAAACAAAGAGAACGCATGTGATAGTGGTGATGGTAGATTCCCTTACTCGTTCCTTCGCTTATCTTCCTCGTACAAGTCTGGCTATAAAGCGATAAATTATAAAAACAAGCAGAGCGACTTAGCATGAACGAGGGACAGACATCATATTGGTACAAAGACAATGGTAATACTTCCTTCCTTCCTTCGCTTTTCTTCCTCGTACAAGTCTGGCGATAAGGCGATGAATTATAAAAACAAGCAGAGCGACTTAGCATGAACAATCAATTATCGAACCTCGAGCAAGTTTAACTATAAGACCATAAACTATAAACAATGACAGAGCGACTTAGCATGAACAAGGGTCAGACATCCTATTAGTACAAAGAATATGGTAATTCATCCTTCCTTCCTTAATACATTCCCTTCATACGGTTGTCAAAGTGAAGTAACGGTTCTGAATCAATTCTCGAACTAACTCATTACGTAGGGAAGCTTGTTGCAATAACTGATAACTTGATTCGAATAACAATAATCCTACTGATGTCTCGCTTATATCGGCTTGTTCTCGGGAGCTAAAAAAATGG
>NC_066528.1:20994739-20997239 GCF_024679095.1 Eriocheir sinensis | reverse complement strand
AGATAAGGATGTGATGTATTAACTCGTTTATACATTGAGAGCAGACCACGAGTGTTTTCCAAGAGGTTACAGGGAACAGGTATAAGACCATGCATACCTTTTATTTTTATTTTGCTTCCGTACCCTTGATAGTGTTATTCCATGGAACTGGCTATTATTATTGCTATTATTATTGTTATTTATTATTACATACAGGGAGAGAAGTGAAGGGAAGGGATTGTGTTGTTTCAGAATATACTGTTTTATTGAGCATTCGTCTTTTTCACATTTTCTACAACTTGTTAATTTCCTCCTCTTCCTCATTCTATTTTTCCTCCTCCTCCTCCTCTTCCTTCTCCTATTCCTCTTCCTCACCTCTTCCTAATTCTTTTCTCCTCTTTCCTTCTTTTTCCTCTCCTCTTCCTCCTTCATATTCTCCTTCCTCCTTTTTTTTCCTCCTTCTATAACTACTATTACTACTATTACTACTACTACTACCACCACTACAACAATTAACCTCCACCACCACAATTGCTCATCGCTGCCTAACCGCAATTCAATCCTCCCCCTTTTCCTCCTCCTCCTCCTCCTCCTCCCCCCCCATTTTCTACCTGTAATTACGAGACATCCAGGTGCGCGAGGGCAGGTGTGCGGGGAGGAGGAGGAGGAGGAGGAGGAGGAGAAGGAGGGGTGAAAGGGAGGTACAGCTCAGGTGGGGTTGAGAGAGAGAGAGAGAGAGAGAGAGAGAGAGAGAGAGAGAGAGAGAGAGAGAGAGAGAGAGAGAGAGAGAGAGAGAGAGAGAGAGAGAGAGAGAGAGAGAGAGAGAGAGAGCAGTTAATCTATCTTTTCGTTAATTGCTTTTTTCCTTCTCTCTTCCTTCCTTCCTTCCTTCTTTCCGTCCTTCCTTCCTTCATTTCCTCTTCTGTCTTCTTTCCTTCCTTCCTTTTTTCCTCCCTTCCCTTCCTTCTTCCTTCCTTCCTTCTTTCCTTCCTTCTTTCCTTCCTTCCTTCTTTTTATCATATTTCTCCTTCACTAAACCTTTCTCTCCCTCGTACCTCACTTTCCCTCCCTTCCTCCTTCTCTCCCTCCCTCCCTCCCTCATTCACTCCATCCACTCACACTCCCTCTCCGCCTCCCTCCCTCCCTCCCTCCCTCACCTTTACCCTCCCTTCCCTTCCTTCCCTCCCTCCCTCCCTTCCTCCTCATCATACTAATGGAGGGAGGAGGAAGAAGGGAGAAAAAAAGTCGCTCGTTGGTTTTTAAATGGCTGTCGAGAGAGAAAGGGAGGAGGAAAAGGGAGAGAAAGAGAAGGGAGAGAAAAAGGGAGGAAAGGAGAAATACAGTAAAGGAAGGGAGAGAGAGAGAGAGAGAGAGAGAGAGAGAGAGAGAGAGAGAGAGAGAGAGAGAGAGAGAGAGAGAGAGAGAGAGAGAGAGAGAGAGAGAGAGAGAGAGAGAGATTATTACGAAATTACTTATCACGGATCTGTCAACTTTCCTCCTCCTCCTCCTCCTCCTCCTCTTCCTCCTCCTCCTCCTCTTCAAAATCCCTCACTCTTGTTTTATATGTATGAATGCATGTATGTATGTATGTATGTACCGTGTGTCTGTGTGTGTGTGTGTGTGTGTGTGTGTGTGTGTAGCCTCCGTTTTTCCTTACCATGTTATGTTATGTGGTGGTGGTGATGGTGGTGGTGATGGTGGTGGTTGCGGAGAAGGAAGGGAGATAGGCAGGGAGAGATAGAACAAATTAGAGGAAGGGAGAGATAGAAGATGGGATAGGAAGGGAAAAAGAAGGAAGAGGAAGAAGGGAGGAGGAGGATGGAGGTAGGAGGAGGAAGAGGTGATGAGGGAGGGAAAGAAAGAGATAGGAGGAGATTTGGAGATAGAAATACGTAGGAGGGAGGAAAGTTACATAAGAGAGGTAGTAGCAGCAGCAGTAATAGTAGTAGTAGTAGTAGTAGTAGTAGTAGTAGTAGTAGTAGTAGCAGTCGTAGTGGTGGTAGTAGTAGTAGTAGTAGAAGTAGTAGTAGTAGTAGTAAAAGAAGTGAGTGTAGAAATATGAGAAGTAGCAGTAGTAGTAGTAGTAGTAGTAGTAGTAGTAGTAGTAGTAGTAGTAGTAGTAGTAGTAATAATAATAATAATAATAATAATAATAATAATAATAATAATAATAATAATAATAATAATAATAATAATAATAATAATAATAATAATAATAATAATAATAATAACAATAATAATAACAATAATAATATTAACAATCAGTCACCAGTTAGTATCCACCTCCTCCGCCTCTCCATAGCCTAAGCCAGCCTAAGACACCCAGCCCTGTAACGAGCGTCTCCCTCCCTCAGGCGCGCCAAGGAGAAGAGGCTCAAAAAGGACGCGGGTCGGACTCGCTGGGGCCAGTACTTCCGCAGCATGAAGGCCGGCGGGCGGGGCGACAAGCGGCGAGGCGGCGACGACGACAAGAGTGACGCCGACATGGACCTAGACTCCCGTGAGTATACTGAAGAAGGCG
>NC_066528.1:20987239-20989739 GCF_024679095.1 Eriocheir sinensis | reverse complement strand
CTCTCTCTCTCTCTCTCTCTCTCTCTCCAATTTTACGCTCTTTAAGTCTGTGATTTAGTGTGTGTCTGCTAAAAGGGACACACACACACACACACACACACACACACACACACACACACACCGCAAATTGCTGGTGATCACATTATGGAACGCTGGGGGGAGGAGGAGGAGGAGGAGGAGGAGGAGGAGGAGGAGGAGGAGGAGGAGGAGGAGGAGGAGGATCTCACAACAAACTCTCATTCTTCCTTCCTTCCTTCTTCTCTCCCTTCCTTCCTTCCTTCCTTTCTTGTTTCCCTTCCTTCCTCCCTCCCTTCCCTTCTTCCTGTCTATTCTTTTCTTCCTTCCTTCCTTCCTCCCTCTCCTCCTCCTCCCCTTCCCTCTCTCTCCCTCCTGTCTCTCCGTGTTTCTCTCCCCATACATCACCTCTGACACTCTCCCTCCCTCCCTCTCTCCCTTTGTCTCTCCCTTCCCTCCCTCCCTCTGTCCATTTAACTCTCCCTCCCTCTCTCCCTCTCTTCCTTCCTACCTCCCTCCCTAGTGGTCAGTTTACATAATAATAATAATGATAATAATAATAATAATAATAATAATAATAATAATAATAATAATGATAGTATGCATGTTATATTAATTCTCCTGCTATATACTACTACTACTACTACTATTACTACTACTACTACTACAACCACTACTGCAAAACTAATAATAATAATAATAATATAAATAGTGATAAAAAAAACAGTAACATCAACACCATCACCATCACCACCACCATCACCACCTTCATAATCACTATCATCATCATCACCACCATCATCACCACCACCATCACCACTGCTCATGCCCCCCTCCCCCCTCCCCCCCCCAGATGACGACATGATGCTGGACATGTCTGAGGGCTACAGGACCCCCGGCCCCCCCCTGGACCTGGAGCCCGGACAGACCGCCATGAGCCCCCACCTCGGACCGCCCCACCCCGGACCCCCCCACCACCCCTTCCTACACGGTGAGTAACCAATAGGTGACTGCATGTTAGTTTCCCTACTAAGAAAGCTTTGTGGTAGGATCCTTTCTCTTCACAGCAAGGGAGGCAGCTCAAGGGCAAAATACAAAACAGCAACAAAAGACCGCCAAACGCTGCTCCGGCAAAAGAAAAACAGAACGAGAGGTCAAAAGAGGTCAATTCCGGGTGGAGAAATGTCTTGATATTGATACTTTCCTCTTGAAAGAGTTAAAGTCGTAGGCAGGAGGAAATACGGATGAAGAAAGGCTGCTCCAGAATTTAGCAGCGGCTGGGATAACAGAATGAAGATGCTGGTTAACTATGCTCATAAAACTACCCTTTAAAATACTAACACAACCGCTACGAAAGCCTTCTTATATGCGGGTGTATAAGCCCAGAAATATTTAAGAATATGGGTCTCACTTACTCTGTACATTGCCTGTCTCCCTTACAGTTAGCCCGTTACAGCGAGAGACAGAAATGACAACCTCTACGAAAGCCTTATCAAACGTGGGTGTGCGAGCTCCGAAATGTTTAGGAATATGGACCTTGGTTACTCTTGAAAGGGAGAGCCATTAGCGTTGTCAAACTAACACTAGGCTCATAAAACTACTCATGAAAATACAAACACAACCTCCTCTATACGAAAGCCTTATTTAACGTGGGTGTGTGAGCTCCGAAATATTCAAGGATATGGGCCTCGGTTACTCTTGAAAGGGAGAACCGTTGCCTACTTCCGTTATATTTAGCTCGTTCCAGCGAGAGACAGAAACAACAACCTCTACGAAAGCCTTATCAAACGTTTAACCTATTGGATGCGGATTTCCTACAAGAAGACATCACCAAGCTGCAGGAGTGGAACGAAAAGTGGCTGCTCCAGAAAAATGTGAGGTCATACATCTTGGTAGGGGAAATCCAGCATACCAATACCACATGGGAAACACTCCACTACCCACCACAGAGGCACAGAAAGACCTGGGAGCATATGTTAGCAGGCTACCAGTGAAGGTGAAATCCATGCCAATCGCAGCGGACGGGTTAAGGATATGGGCCTCGGTTACTCTTGAAAGGGAGAACCATTGCCCACCTCCATTATATTTATCCCGTTGCAGCGAGAGACAGACAGAACGAAACACTCACAATATCGTAACAACACCGGCGTTCCCTGAGGCTCACACTACATCACATTCTCTTGATTAGATTCCCGCCGCCAGAGGGCATAAAAACAATAAAATAGATTCACTGTCGCCACCACCAACACGTTAGAATTTGATTGATATTTAGCGGAGAGGTCGTGACGAAACTGTTCACTACTTTAGAAATTACTGTCGGTGAAAAGAATGTTAAGAAATAATAAAGGAAGGTGTTCACTATAGGGTTATGATCCGATGGGCCTTGGTGTTATTAATATTATCATTATTGAAATTGACCTCTCTTTCGGCCACCTATTTTGATTCTTTTTTAGGAGCAGCGAGTAGCGGGATTTTATTATTATTA
>NC_066528.1:20954821-20987139 GCF_024679095.1 Eriocheir sinensis | reverse complement strand
TTATTATTATTTCCTTTTTTTGTGCCCTTAAGCTGTCTCCTTTGTTGTAAAAAAAAAAAAAATCATCATCACTATGTTTCCAGGTGCCGGCACGCCCCCGTACATGGCAGGGGGCGGCCACTCCCCCTCCGGTCCCGTGCCGCCTCACCACCTCGCCGCCGCCTTCCCCTACTCCGAGCCCCTGCCGCCCTACCAGACACCCATGGGTACGTGTGTGTGTGTGTGTGTGTGTGTGGACGGGACTCTGCCACTCTTACTGACATTCTTCCACTTCTTCCTCCACTCTTTCCTTCTCCTCTCTCCTCCACTTATCCCTTCCCTCTAATTCTTTCTTCCAATGTGTGTGTGTGTGTGTGTGTGTGTGTGTGTGTGTGTGTGTGTGGACGGGACTCTGCCACTCTTACTGACATTCTTCCACTTCTTCCTCCACTCTTTCCTTCTCCTCTCTCCTCCACTTCTCCCTTCCCTCTAATCCTTTCTTCCAATGTGTGTGTGTGTGTGTGTGTGTGTGTGTGTGTGTGTGTGTGTGTGTGTGTGTGTGTGTGTGTGTAAGTCTTTCTGTCCGCCTAACCATATGTCTGCGGCTTTTCCTCTCACTTTCAATTCTCACATCAACTATTTATAAAGGTCAAAGAGGAGGTCAATCGGGTCCCAATGAGTGTTTCGTTAGATTCATGGTGCAGAGGAACGGTCAAACCACCACCAGGGTCATAAAACTACTCCTGAAAATGCCCATAACTCCTACGAAAGCCTTGGCAAATATGTGTTTCTTAGGTTCATGGTACAGAGGAACGGTCACACTACCACTAGGGTCATAAAACTACTCCTGGCAATGCCCATAACTCCTACGAAAGCCTTGGCAAATATGTGTTTCGTAGGTTCATGGTACAGAGGAACGGTCACACTACCACTAGGGTCATAAAACTACTCCTGGCAATGCCCACAACTCCTACGAAAGCCTTGGCAAATATGTGAACTTGGGCGACGAAATGTTTTAAAATACGACCCAATATTTTACGCCCAAACAACAGCCACAGACCAGAGCCTCGTCCTGCCCTCCCTAACCCTTCCCTCGTCCCCTCAGCCACAGCGGCGGCGGCAGCAGCAGCAGCCTCGGCGGCGGCAGCAGCAGCAGCAGCGAGCGGGGGCGTGGGCGTGCTGACAGGGGGCCCGGCCAGTGACCTCAGCTCCAACGGCTCCAACCCAAGCTACCCCGAGTTCCCGCCCTCCCCCGACTCCTGGCTGGGCGACATGCAGCAGGACCACCACCCGCAGTACTAGCCGCCCACCGCCCGCCGCCCGCCGCCCGCTCTCCTGGCACGTACAGCAGGACCCCCACCATGGCAGCCCCGCCCACCGCCCACGATGCCCTGACTGCCCGCCCTCTTGACTCCTGGGTTGACGGAGTAACATGAACCAAAAACATACCCCGCCCACCGCCATGAATTCTGGGTAAACAACGGTCTGCCAAGATGACCACTATCAGTGGTGCCCATGCCCCGCCCCACCGCCCTAAATCATGGGTAAGAAACGGGGAAACATGGACCAGTCTGCAGAAGTTACCATGCCCCGCCCACCGCCCTAACTTATGGGTATAAACAACAGGGCACCAACGATCCTTAATATCAATATTTGCCATGCCCCACCCAACGCCCACTGCCCACTCTGACTCCCGGCCCAGAGAGAATGAAAGAGGTATTTGGCTATATAGATTTTAAGGTGAACTCTGAATGCTGACAATAAGACTCAACACTAAATATTTATAGCAACTGATAGCCAGGGATCTTTAGCAAGGCGCTGGTACTCTATAATACATCTTTCCCGCATGGACAGAAAACAAAAGAGAGGCATTTGGCTATATAGATTGTAAGTTGAACTCTAAATGCTGGCAAAAAGACTCGACAGTAGATATATATATATAACAACAGATAGCCAGGGCTCTTCAGCAAGGAGTTGGTACTCTATATTATATCATGGAGACAAGGAAAGAGAGGCATTTGGCTATATAGATTGTAAGGTGAACTCTGACTACTGGCAAAATGTGTTACTGTACCTTATGAGAAGCGGGGAGGTGACAGTCATCCATGTGCCCACTGTGAAGCCTATCCGAGGAGACAGTCTGTTATCCAGTTAGTTCAGTTCAGTGGGTATAATATTTCAGTAAGACCTGCAATGGTGGAAGATATTAGTTCGGGTGAAGTAATAAGAATGAGGGTTTTACACACTCACACACACACACACACACACACACACACACACACACACACACACACACACACACACACACACACACACACATACCACCCTCAGTCAATCGTCCAGCCAGCCAGTCATTTAGTTAGTCAATCAGTCAGCCAATCAGTCAGTCGGCCATTCAATCAATCAGTTCGGTGTGGCAATGAAATCCATCCAGTCAATCAGTTAGTCAAGCTCAGTCAAGGAAACTTTCAGTCAGTCCAGTGGCGGTGATAACCATTCAGTCGGTCAGTCAGTCAGCCAGTCAGTCCCTCAGAGCCAGTCAGACCGGTGTGGCGGTGAGAAACTAAGTCAGTCAGTCAGTCAGCCAGTCAGTAAGTCCCTCAGAGCCAGTCAGACCGGTGTGGCGGTGAGAAAGTAAGTCAGTCAGTCAGTCAGTGAGCCAGTCAGTCCGGGCGGCAGGGACTCCAGGGTGACTTATTATAAACGCGAGAATCAAAGTCCTGCAATTTTAGGGGTAACGTGTGTACATAGATTATAATAACATAGAGCGGCACCTCCGTACGTGTGTGTGTGTGTGTGTGTGTGTGTGTGTGTGTGTGTGTGTGATGAGGTGCCACGCGTCACTTTTCAATGGACAAGTTCCCTCCCGGTCCGGTCAGGTCAGGTCAGGTCACATGGAAATATTGATGTCTCCACTATGAGCATTACCAAGCCTCTGAAGGTCACAAAAACGAAGATAAGGAAAGGAAGATAAAGAAAGGGAAGAAAAAGGGACTTGTTCTGTAGGAGAGATTTTATATATTAACTTTAACTTCGTGTGTATGTGTGTATGTGTGCATGTGTGCGTGTGTCTGTCCGTCTGTGTCTGTCCCAAAGGAGAACAAACAAACTTATTCCAATGTATATAAATGTATAAATATGTAGGGATTGACTTGCCTCCCTCCCTCTGTCTGTCTGTCTGTCTGTCTGCAAGAGTATATACCACATAAAGCATTTCTGCCACACTTAACGACCTTAGATTTGTATAAAGGTAGGGAAAGAAAGTGCAATGTGTGTGTGTGTGTGTGTGTGTGTGTGTGTGTGTGTGTGTGTGTGTGTGTGTGTGTGTGTGTGAGAGATCACCTCCATCACGATGTTCTATTGTTTTGTAGTAAGCCAAAGACTCGTTTAATTTTAAGTGAACAAAGAACTTCCCAACGTATGATAATTGCTATGTTCTTAATGTCAGTCAGTCAATCATTGCTTTCATCACCTCACTGCGTAGCCAACTAAGCTTACCATCATGTATTCATTTTAGTTATCAGTCGGCTATTTTGGGTACCTCGTCATCCCATCCCATACACAACACTTTCTCAAGGTATTTATAAACTTTCTCAACTGGGCTTTTTGTAAGAGTATATGTAATGTGTTTCGCAGTTCCTCAAATGTGATTAATATCTTCAGTACAATCGCTTTCTCATTCGCTTACTAGATTAATTATTACTATTATTATTATTATTATTATTATTATTATTATTATTATTATTATTATTATTATTATTATTATTATTATTATTATTATTATCATTATTAATATTATGTGTTAGTTTGTACCTGCATTAGTTTCTAGACCATGTGTGTGTGTGTGTGTGTGTGTGTGTGTGTGTGTGTGTGTGTGTGTCATGTCTGTTGCTAATGGTCCGTCTGTCAGTCGTTCAAAACATTATTAGCACCAGACATGAAGGATGGAATCAGGCGTCTCATCGTGACGAACCGGGCAAGCAATCAGTGTGGCATGATGATGACGATGATGACGATGATGGTGATGATGTTCTGTGTGTCACTTATGGCTAAGTCTCACATGTGACTATCACTGGGAACTGTGTGTGCGTGTGTGCGTGCGTGTGTCAGTGGTGTATAGGTCTGTGTGTCACTCCCTGTCGTGAAGGGTTGGCCTCGCTGCCTTGCACGTCCCCCCCCCCCCTGCCTCCCTCCCTGCCGGCAGCCTCCCCGGCCAGCCAGACACACCCTGCCTCGTGGACAGCTGAGTGTCGTAATTTAAACAAGAAGGAAGAGCCTTTCCCTTGTTATAAATGCACCGCAATGCTCAGTGCCGTCAAGTACAACGGGGAGTAAGAGCAGCGAGCGTACTAACCTTAATTAAGGCTAAGGCAAACGTAACGTAGGTTGTTGTTGTACGTACGGTGTCACTAAGTTAAGGCGGCGTCACGACTGACAAACCTCCACGAGCAGTGAGCCCACCTGCTGCTGCTGCTGCTCGCCGCACACCTGGCTCGCGAGTTTTCGCTCGCGAATTAGGACTCCCGTCTGTGCGGGGAGCTGCTGCCCGGCGAGCAACGACCAACCACCGAATCAACATTTTAGCCCAATGTAAAATGTTACATGTATACTGTATTCATATACAGATAACATAGTAAAGAATGACTACATCCATAGTTTTCATCAAGGTGCCAAAACTTTACTATAGTGGGAGTCTCGTCCTCCAGGACCCTTTCTGTCACATGGTTCTCGAAATAGCCATGAGTCGCACATTTCAGCGGCGAGGACTGAATATAAACACGTTATTTACCTTTCCTACGCCGCCAAGCACAGCTGTCGTAGCTAACACTCCACAAATGCTCCAAGGGTAAAGGTTGCAGACGCCAGGGCTGGGACTTTATTAATATATAACCTTGGGCCTATTTAATATATAAACTTGCTCGTCCTCCGCCGCTCGTCAGCGTGCACGAGGACACAGAGATATTGCTCCACAGTAACATCTCGCCGCTCCCGTGCGAAGCTCTTTAGGTTTTTTCCCCAGTGTGACGCCGCCTTCAGCCAATACAGACTCACATCAATGAGCCAGCAGCACAAATCTGACTGACGTCCATCTAAACTTATATATCAGGAAGCAATTGAGTGTCATCTAAGCACAGTCACCACACACTGACTTACTCCTGCAAGTGTCCAGCGCAGGGCTCACTCCCATCCCGCCTCCAGTCCAATCCCTTTTTTCCTTCTGCCCCGCCCCCTCCTCCTCCTCCTCCTCCTCCTGTTGTTATATCCCCGGCCAGTCTGTCCAAAGCTACCTCACCTCCATAACACTCCACACAACTAAATTGCAAACTTGATGATCATATGAAACAGCACAGAGATGTTACGTGGTGAAAGCCAACACACACACACACACACACACACACACACACACACACACACTGTCTTCCTCTCCCAGACTTAGCATCGCACACTCACTCACAAGGCGTCCGGCGTGGGTATATTTGAGAGGCTGTGTCAGGGAGGGAAATACAGGCCGCTGGAGGGAGGGCAGCCAAGGCCACCCTGTACTATAGGTGAATACAGTCTCGACTATGATTTGTATCTGTACTGGTTTGCTCTCTCCTGATGTTACGACCCGGCCGGTGCTAGAATGGACTCAACGATGGAGGAAGCGCTTGCTTGGCCCGGGTTATGGTCTTGGTTTGGGAGTAAGTTAAGTTAGAACAGCCTGAAGTCCTTTATCTGTATTGCCTCCTGCCTACGATTTAAACGCTTTCAAGAAGGGAGTATCAACCTCAAAATCCGACTACTCTATTAACTATTTGAAGGAGCAGCGCCATAGGGCTTCTTTTTACCCTTGAGCTGCCTTCCTACAAAAAAAAGTTAGGTTAGTTAAGGTTAGATATGTGTGTGCACGCATATACATAACCTAAGCTAAACTCTGCCAACCTAAGTTAACCTAGTCCCAGACCCAACCAAGCGTTTCGCCCAGCCCTGTATCCACCCTGGCAGCGGCGTTACTACCCTGAGTGTTTGCTGTATGTACTCCTCCGTTCGTTCGCCCTCCGTACGTCACGTCTCAAGGTGGCTGGCCCGAGGAGCCGAACAAAACAAAGCCTCGGCCGGCCCAGCAGCGACTAATGAAAATGTATGATAAATGACTTTATGGATCATGTGACTTTCATTCATTGACCTTTACTTTAGAGCACCCAAGGCAGCTGAAACTTCCCTGCTCTGTCCTCCTCATATGCCTTCTCCTCCCTCCTTGAAACATTTACCAGGGCAAAATAGAACACACTATCACCACACGGAGAACCAGGTGGAGAGATGAAATTAGAACCTTTACCGGGGCAGGATGGAGTACACTAACACTAGACAGAGAACCAGATGGCAGAGAGATGGAATTAGAACCTTTGCCTTGTCAGGAGCAGGATGGAGTACAGCAACACCAGACAGAGAACCAGGTGGCAGAGATAAAATTAAAACTTTTAACGGGGCAGGATGGAGCACAGTAACACCTGACAGAGAACCAGGTGGCAGAGATGAAATTAGAACCTTTGGCGGGGCAAGAACAAGATGGAGTACACTAACACCAGACATGCAGAGAACCAGGTGGAGAGATGGAATTAGAACCAACGCCCACACACACATGCGAACACACACCTCTTTCTCGGTGTTTGGTATGGTGGAAATTGAACACCGAGTTAAACAGAAACAGAACAGCAACACTTCCTATAAAGCCTCGGCGTCCCTCCATCACTGGGCCACAACTCTGTCACATCTCCATAATATACTGACCATTTTGACATTCCGAACACTACAAGGTTGAAATGACAAATGAAATAACGTGCATTGCTTACAGACCTGAATTTTGCCCTGGTGGTCATCTGCTATCTGATCTGCTGGAAGGGCGGCGTGTGTACAGTGGAGTGGTGTGGTCACAATACGGGTCACGGGAGCAGATCACGTCATACTAACGTTTGGAGTTTTGACCCCGACTTCGAACAAAAAAAAATTACACGACTTTCTTTTCCTTTTCCTTTTTCCATCGCTTCTATATTTTCCGAGTTTTCTTTATAATTTTCCGTTTTTCCGATTATTTTCTTTTCTCCCGATTATTTTCACTATAATTTTCTTTTCTCCGATTCACACCCACACGAGACGCACGCTACGCACTTCAGTACACTTAAATCCACTTAGAAATCGCCGTAAATAAGCCTTGAAGTGAATAAATAATGAAAAATAAATGAAAATCCACGCGTCGTTCTTCTCCCTTCGCGCCAAGAAAAAAACTGACGCTCTCGAAAGGCTCCAGCGTTGCCAAATTGTCGTACTGAACATTATATTTAACATTTTTAAGCCACAAACTCTCGTACCTAAACAAAATGCGATAGAAAGTTAAAAATTAGCGATGAAACTGTTATTTGCTGATGTTTATCTCTCTCTCTCTCTCTCTCTCTCTCTCTCTCTCTCTCTCTCTCTCTCTCTCTCTCTCTCTCTCTCTCTCTCTCTCTCTCTCTCTCTCTCTCTCTCTCTCTCTCTCTCTCTCTCTCTCTCTCTCTCTCTCTCTCTCTCTCTCTCTCTCTAACAATGTCACTCGTTTACTCGTACCCAAACATTCAATTACCAACGCCCATGTTATCACCACCACTACCACCACCACCACCATCACCACCACCACCACCGCCTCTCAGACATTTGTTTCTCCAGCACTGAACAATGTCACTATTTAAGAAAAAAACAGTGCAGACGGTCTTCTCCTATCCAAAACATTTCATTACCAACGGCATTGTTATCACCACCGTCACCATCTATTCCACAACAAACGTGACTTTAAGGGCGCCGTGGCAAGCAGTAACGTGGCTTGTTGAGAGAGACTTGAGGCCAGGCGATGATACGGGGGGTCACTCAGAGCCTCGACGCCTCCGCTACCGCCCTACGCAAGGATGGATAAGCTCACTGTACCGTCAGTTCTGTTCTTCTGCGTCACCCTAGCAGGTATACTATGCAGATATATAAGTCAGCTGTCACTAGTCTTCCTATAGCTAGTTCTTGAGGGAATGTTACAAGCCTGCTGTCACTACCATTGCAAAGTCCAGAGGCATGGTAGTTTATCTTTAACAGTAAGGGAAAGGCTCATTGTACCGTCACTTCCCTTCCTCTGCGTCACTACCAGGTACTATGTAAATATATAAGTCAGCTGTCACTAGCCTTCCTATAGCTAGTTCTTGAGGGTATGTTACAAGCCTGCTGTCACTACCCTTGCAAACTCCAGAGGCATGGTAGTTTATCTTTAACAGTAAGGGAAAGGCTCATTGTACTGTCATTTCTCTTCCTCTGCGTCACCCTACTGCATGTACTTTGTAGATATATAAGTCACCTGTCACTAGTCTTTCCATAGCCAGTTCTTATGGTTATGTTACTAGCCTGCTGTCACTACCCTTGCAAAGTCCAGAGGCATGGTAGTTTATCTTTAACAGTAAGGGAAAGGCTCATTGTACCGTCACTTCTCTTCCTCTGCGTCACCCTACTGCATGTACTTTGTAGATATATAAGTCACCTGTCACTAGTCTTTCCATAGCCAGTTCTTATGGTTATGTTACTAGCCTGCTGTCACTACCCTTGCAAAGTCCAGAGGCATGGTAGTTTATCTTTAACAGTAAGGGAAAGGCTCATTGTACCGTTACTTTCCTTCTGCGTCACTACCAGGTACTATGTAGATATATAAGTCACCTGTCACTAGCCTTCCTATAGTCATGCTCTTCTTTCCTACCCCTCCCTCCTTATCTCCCTTTCCTTCCTTCCCTTTTACTTTCCCTTTCCATGTCTCTCACCCTCCCTTGTCGACTACGTATAGGAAAGAAGTGTGTGTGTGTGTGTGAGAGAAAGAGAGAGAGAGAGACAAACCTAATACTCTCTCTCTCTCTCTCTCTCTCTCTCTCTCTCTCTCTCTCACACACACACACACACACACACACCGGTAAATCAGCTCGGCCTCACCTCACCAAGCCGTGTTCTTCCCTCACAGGTGGCGGCGTATGGGGAGGGGCGGTCAGTAATGAGGGTCAGTGCGGCTGGCGGTGGTTTGGCAACACGCGACCCAGCAGGATGGCGGGCGGCGACCTGGCGGGGAGAAGTGAGTTAGTGTGATCTCTCTCTCTCTCTCTCTCTCTCTCTCTCTCTCTCTCTCTCTCTCTCTCTCTCTCTCTCTCTCTCTCTCAACAGCAGTAAGTATACATAAATAACTGAATAAATAACTTAGGCGTCAACAAAGCAATTCCGATTCACCAGTTCGTCCATTTGGCGGATCTAAGAACAGTCAAAAAGTATAAACAAACTCATTATAACAAACAAACAACGAACTATATACAAACACAATCTTTCTCTCCCTTTTAGTCCTTCTTTCTCTTTTCCTTCCTCTACAGACGAATTCCCTTGGCATGTCTCTCTGCAACTGAGACATGACGAAGGGTTCCAATCTGAGCACTTCTGCGGCGGCGCGGTGCTCAACAAGCGATGGGTGCTCACCGCCAGACGCTGCTTTGACCTCCAGCGTTTCGCCAACATGTCCATTGACCCCTACAAGTCGGTGGTGGTCAGGGCCGGCGAACATAACCTCAACCAGACGGAATGTAAGAAGCTTGCTGTTGCGTGTTGTGTATGTTAAGCAGTGACAAGCAGACCATATAGGGAGGGGCCAGGTAGCTTCAAGCAGGCGGGTAAAACAAGGAAAAGTTGGGTGCACGGCCAGGTAGCTTCATGCAGGCAGGTAAAGTATATGTCACCAAACTGCTCTCTCTCTCTCTCTACTCTCTTCTCTGCACTCATGGCTTTCCTTGGCAGCGTCGGAGCAGAACAGGTTAGTGGAGGAGCCTGCCTATCTATACGTGTCACCAAACTGCTCTCTCTACTCACTTCTCTGTTCTTTCCTTGGCAGCGTCGGAGCAGAACAGATTAGTGGAGGAAGTTGCTTACCTCCCCGGACATGATATCGCCCTTCTGAAGGTGATCGCGCCCTTCACGCTGCAGCCAAGAACCGTGGCCCCCATCTGCCTGCCCGACCCCAGCGACGACCCACCGAGCCCCCCAGGTGAAGGAACTTGCTTTTTTTTGTTTTTGTTTTTGTGTGTGTGTGTGTGTGTTCATATCTTCTCTTTTTATTCCTTCTTTCCTTCCATTCACTTTCTTTCTTCCTTTCTCTCTCTCTCTCTCTCTCTCTCTCTCTCTCTCTCTCTCTCTCTCTCTCTCTCTCTCTCTCTCTCTCTCTCTCTCTCTCTCTCTCTCTCTCTCTCTCAAGGACAAAAACAAATAAGCTGTTCATCTATCTATCTGTCTATCTATCTATCTATCTATCTATCTATCAATCTGTCTATCTATCTATGTTCCAATATGTTTCAATTTACTTTCACTAATCTCTAATATAACCTATCGACTTTTCTTTCCATCTATCTATCTATCTATATTCTCAGGTGACTGCGTGCTGGCTGGGTGGGGGGATACGAACGCGGGTCCCTCCAACCTTCCGATGAGCCTCAACATGCCCATTCTTAGCGGGAATGAGTGTATTAACTTCGGCGTTCCCTTCAGTGAGTCCATCTGCGCTGGCTACGTCTTCGAGGACAAGGGTGCCGGTGCCCCATGCTGGGTGGGTATTAGGCCACGCACACACACACACACACACACACACACACACACACACACACACAGTTACTACTAAAAGAAGAAATTACCACCAGGAACACAAGAGGACATAGTAAAAAATTGAGGAAGAGAAGATGCTTGAGAGACATAAAGAAATCTAGCTTCCCGCAAAGAAATATAGAGGTTTGGAACAGACTGAGTGAGGATGTAATATCGGCGAGGAGTGTCAAAGCTTTAAGGACAAGTTGGATTAATATAGATACGGAGACGGGACCACACGAGGAAAGGAGGATGCTTGAGAGACATAAAGAAATATAGCTTCCCGCAAAGAAATATAGAGGTTTGGAACAGACTGAGTGAGGATGTAGTATCGGCGAGGCGTGTCAAAGCTTTAAGGACAAGTTGGATTAATATAGATACGGAGACGGGACCACACGAGGAAAGGAAGATGCTTGAGAGACATAAAGAAATATAGCTTCCCGCAAAGAAATATAGAGGTTTGGAACAGACTGAGTGAGGATGTAGTATCGGCGAGGAGTGTGCAAAGCTTGAAGGAAAAGTTGGATAAATGTAGACACGGAGACGGGACCACACGAGCGTAAGCCCAGCCCTGTAAAACTACAACTAGGTAAACACACACACACACACACACACACACAGAGAGAGAGGTGTCAAGATCCTCCCCCTCCATGTAACTTCACGTATCTTTTCTCTCCCCCGCGGCGTCAGGGGGCCATGGGTTCACCGCTGGCGTGCCGCGGGGCTGACGGGCGGTACTACGTGTGGGGCGTGTTGACCGACCTCACCTCCGTCTCCTGTCTGCCGCCTCACACGCCCGCTGTCTTCGCCGAGGTAAGCCGCGCGCCAGAGTTTACTTACAGCCGGACATGTTTATAAGAACGTAAGGAGTCTGCAAGTTTATTTTCTTCCGTATTCAAGTTATTTTCGTCAACAGACTTCTCTTCTCTCTCTTTTTTTTTATCCTCTTCGCGTCCCAGTTTCTTTTTTTCCATATTCAAGTTATTTTCCTCAACAGATTTCTCTTCTCTCTCTTTTTTTTATCCTCCTCTTCGCATCCCAGTTTCTTTTCTTCTATATTCAAGTTATTTTCGTCAACAGATTTCTTTTCTCTTCTCTCTTTCTTAATTCTCCTCTTCGCATCCCAGTTTCTTTTCTTCCATATTCAAGTTATTTTCGTCAACAAATTTATCTTCGCTATTTTTGTATCCTCCTCTTCGCATCCCAGTTTCTTTTCTTCCATATTCAAGTTATTTTTCTACACAAACTTCTCTTCTCTCTTTTTTAATTCTCCTCTTCGCATCCCAGTTTCTTTTCTTCCATATTCAAGTTATTTTCGTCAACAAATTTATCTTCGCTATTTTTGTATCCTCCTCTTCGCATCCCAGTTTCTTTTCTTCCATATTCAAGTTATTTTCCTCAACAGATTTCTCTTCTCTCTTGTTTTTATTCTCCTAATCGCATCCCAGTCTCTCTTCTTCCATATTCAAGTTCTTCATTACCTTCTCTCTCTAACATCTTCAGGTGGGTCACAGCATGAACTGGATCGAGCAGACCGTCGGCAGCGAGGAGGCTCCACCCACGCCCAGCCCTGAACTGCCCACCACGCCCCAAGAACCCCCGACGTCGCCCGAGTGCAAAAAAGAGGATCGGAACACCCTTTAGGATCTCCGTACGGCGATAACACAAAAGTAGCCCCGGAGTTTGGCCCGGAGATAAAATGTAGCGCTTGGAACCTAACGACAGGCTCCCTATACAAACATACGCGTCTACATCCCTTCAGACCTAGAGATCTTAGCCTTTCATAATTGTAGAAGGAAATAAAGTAGTCACCGAGTTTGGCCCCGAGGATAAAATGATGTAGCGCTTGGAACCTAACTACAGGCTTACTATACAAATACACGCGTCTACATCCCTTCAAACCTTCACGATAGTAATATAACAACACTTGAAACCAAACTACAGGCTTTCTATACAAACACACGCGTCTACATCCCTTCAAACCTTCATGATAGTAATATAACAACACTTGGAACCAAACTACAGGCTTTCTATACAAACCTTCATGATAGTAATATAACAACACTTGAAACCAAACTACAGGCTTTCTATACAAACACACGCGTCTACATCCCTTCAAACCTTCATGATAGTAATATAACAACACTTGGAACCAAACTACAGGCTTTCTATACAAACACACGCGTCTAAATCCCTTCAAACCTTCATAGTAAACCTCTTAACCTTTCATGATAGTAATATAACACAACTAGCCACAAGGTTTGGGCCTAAGATGAAAAGATGTGGTAGCTCTTGAAACCAACTAACCATAACAGGCTTGCCATAACAGTTACATAGTTTAGTCTGGTGTAAATCCCTTCACCACAGATTTCCATAAAGTGTACAATCAAAATTAGTCACATAGTTAGGACCGAAAGATGAAATGCAACGCTTTGAACATACGAACACCAGGCTTTCCAAAATAAAATAACCAACACACGCGTAGTTCCTGCAATCCATTGTACCTTAGTTAACCTTTCATACCGAGAGAAACAGAGGTAATGCTGTAGTTCTGCCTTGAGATAATAAAATGATGTAGATATTGGAACATATTAACAACAGCCTTTCCATAATAAAATAGCCAACAATTCTGCACCATAGCTAACCTTTCATACTAAGAGAAAGAAAAATAATGCTTTAGTTCTTGCTTAAATAATAAAATGATGAAGATATTGGAACATAGTAGTAGTAGTAGTAGTAGTAGTAGTAGTAGTAGCAGCAGCAGGAACTATACCTCAAGCAGGACGTAACAGCAGAATCTTTAATAATAACACCGTTCCGGCTCCCTCTCAAGGTTACTGAGGACGGCTTAAGGATCTTCATTCTTACACACACCGGCGCCCAAGCACACATAATTGACAAGGCTTCCGTAGGCGTTTTGAGCATTTCCAGAGATAGTTTAACGACCCTGGTGGTAGTGTGACCCCCCCTTCTGTACCGTGAACGTGGAAAAACTCTCATGAAGACCCGATTAACCCCCTTCTGAGCCTTTGACAACAGTTGATGCGAGAGGGGCAAGCGTCTGAAAATACCGATCAACCCGGTGGTAGCTGCGGGAATCATGTTCCTAAACCCGGTAGCAGCGATGGGCCAAATTTGTGGCTTTACCGTGTAGCAGCAACGGGCCAAATTTGTGGCTTTACCGTGTAGCAGCAACGGGCCAAATTTGTGGCTTTACCGTGTAGCAGCAACGGGCCAAATTTGTGGCTTTACCGTGTAGCAGCAACGGGCCAAATTTGTGGCTTTACCGTGTAGCAGCAACGGGCCAAATTTGTGGCTTTACCGTGTAGCAGCAACGGGACAAATTTGTGGCTTTACCGTGTAGCAGCAACGGGCCAAATTTGTGCCATGATATAAACCTCCCAAAATATAAACCTCACGCAAACCA
This sequence comes from Eriocheir sinensis, assembly GCF_024679095.1. Lineage (NCBI taxonomy): Eukaryota > Metazoa > Arthropoda > Malacostraca > Decapoda > Varunidae > Eriocheir > Eriocheir sinensis. Next base: position 20,973,077 of record NC_066528.1, on the reverse strand, counting down.
TTTCATAATAAATATCAACGCATATGTGATCAGTTTATATGCATCACCTATTTTGGGAGGTTTATATCATGGCACAAATTTGGCTCGTCGCTGCTACACGGTAAAGACACAAATTTGTCCCGTCGCTGCTACCGGGTTAAAGGTCCCTCTAAGCGAGAAAAATGAGACAGAATCATCGCTCACGCAAGCCAATTCTTTCTCTTTCCATAAAAAAACACTTGCTGGCGTCCTTGGTTTCAATGTGATGCGTCAAGTTGTCATGTGTCGTCGCTGCTTCACTGTCCTTGCAAATAAGAAAATATTAAAAAATCACTGCTCTCTCAAAGATGACGGTGAAAAAAAAATATTGAAATTCCTTCCCTCCTGAATATCTAACATTTTGCCTCCATCTGCTACTACTACTACTACTACTACTACTACTACTACTACTACTACTATTACTATTACTACTACTACTACTACTATTATTACTATTACTACTACTACTACTACTACTACACACACACACACACACAGATGTCAAGGTTATGCAAGGAAGGAAGCAGACATGGAAGAGAAGGAAAGCAACATAGAGAAAAAGGGAGAAAGGGAGAATACAGAAAAAAGACAGGGAGATAGACAGAGAGAAGGAAGAAAGTCGATGGGGAGAAGGGAGAAAGAAGGAAGAAAACATGGAAGAGAAGGAAAGAAACATGGAAACAGGGAGGATATAGACAGACAGGAGAAAGGAAGAAGGGAGAAAAAGATAGGGAGAAGAAAAACAGGAAAACATGGAAGAGGAGGAAAGAAACAGAGAAAGAGGAAGAAAGGGAGAAGACAGGAAGAAGACAGACAGGAGAAGGAAGGAAGAAGGGAGAGAAAAAGATAGGGAGAAGAAAAACAGGAAAACATGGAAGAGGAGGAAAGAAACAGAGAAAGAGGAAGAAAGGGAGAAGACAGGAAGAAGACAGACAGGAGAAGGAAGGAAGAAGGGAGAGAAAGAAGAAAAGACAGGAACCAGAAGGAAGAGAACATGGAAGACAATGAAGAAAACATAGGGAGGAGATAGGGAAATAGGGAGACAGGGCCAAGGGAGGACCTCCACGTACAATATTATACCTACACCTTCCCTACGAGTCATGGAAAACTTGTGTATCACTCCCAAATCGCCCAGAAACAGCCCAAATACACCACGACTGCGGGTTGGCGGGTGAGCGGGGCTTCTGGCGGGATGGGGAGGCTGTATATACGCTGATTTACCCCTGTATAAACTGTCTATGGACATGGGAAGACCTCCATGTACAATATTATACCAACACCTTCCCTATGAGTCATGGAAAACTAGTGTATCACTCCCAAATCGCCCAGAAACAGCCCGAAGACACCACGATTGCGGGTTGGCGGGTGAGCGGGGCTTCTGGCGGGGAGGGGAGGCTGTATATACGCTGATTTACCCCTTTATGAGCTGTCTATGGACATGGGAAGACCTCCACGTACAATATTATACCTACACCTTCCCTACGAGTCATGGAAAACTAGTGTATCACTCCCAAATCGCCCAGAAACAGCCCAAATACACCACGACCGCGGGTTGGCGGGTGAGCGGGGCTTCTGGCGGGGAGGGGAGGCTGTATATACGCTGATTTACCCCTTTTATGAGCTGTCTATGGCCATGGGAAGACATCTAACTACTGTTCTATGCCTGTACCTTCCTTACGACTGCTGGATAACCGATGTATCACGCCTATAACGTAAGAAATTAAGGAAAAGAAAGACGGCAGTGGTTGAATCTAGCGGGGCAGGGAGGGCGATGCCAGCTATGCGAGAACTTCTTCAGACACTACACTAAAATGACGTTTAGGAGCTCAGATCAATCCTTTCCGCTCGTATAACCTACACCAACAGTTAGGCTTCATGTACAGTGTTTGCCTGGGTACGGTAACTGACGTGAGTGTGATTGTCTTCAGCCAGAAGCCGGGTGATACAATGTGCTGGGAAGGGCAGACTGGTAACGCGAAGGACTGGCTGCGGGGAGACGGTGGGCGGGGCTTGTGGCGGGGAGGGGAGGCTGTATATACGCTGATTTACCCATTTATGAGCTGTCTATGGCGATGGGAAGACCTCCACGTACAATATTATACCTACAGCTTCCTTATTAGTGCTATAAATCTAATGTATCACGCCCAAAACGCCCACACACAGCCCAAACACACGGGAGTTCACAGGGTGCGTTGGGAGGGACTTCTTGGCGGCTGAGAGTAGGCAATATAGACACTGAATTATCGCTTTATATACTGTGTGTTGCTATGGGAACACCTCCACGTACCGTCCTATACCTGTACGTTCCTTGTCGCTACAGGAAAAGCAATGTACCACGCCCCGAACGCCCAGAAATAGCCCGAAATTAGCCTGAATGCACGACGAAAAAACACGAGTTGGTCTCTGAATTCTCACCTCGTCTCCTGCTGAATGAATGGCATACCAAGCGTGTTTGCTCACAGGGGGCAGCACTTACCGGGGTTCCTTTTTTTTGTGTTTCTTTTTTTATTTCCGAAGCTTGACATAGACTAATAGAGTGAACAGGACTTTTTCCAGGAAGTTGCCGTCGATCACTGGTGAACTTATCCCTTAAACGCCTCATATCTAACCCCTGAACCCACGTGACAAGCCCCAACCCCAACATAATCCCGTAAAACACATACCCACATATGTTTGTCATTGTATCTTAGTGAACACGATGCCTATAATGAACAGAAGCGCGAGAATCATAATTGTTGCCACATGTCGCCCGCTAAAGTCCTTCCCCCAGATTCACATATTCTTCCCCAGAACGCCATGTAGAACCCTCCCAACCCCACATAGCCTTCCCCAACACCACATAACCATTCCCCAACACCACATAACCCTCCTACAACCCCATACAACACCCCCAACGTCACATATCCACCCCAAAGCCACGTAAAACCCTTCATTGTCACAACATAGACCTTCCTTAAATCCAAATAACCCCTGACTAACCCCACATAGTCTTCCCCAACACCACATAACCATTCCCCAACACCATATAACCCTCCTACAACCCCATACAACACCCCCTACGTTACATATCCACCCCACAGCCACGTAAAACCCTTCCCTGACACAACATAGACCTTCCTTAAATCAACATAACCACTCACTAACTCAACATAACCCTTCTACAACCCCGCATAACTGCCTCCCAACACCACATACCCCTCATCACCCCCACATATCCCTTTCACAACCCACATAAGACTTCCAACACTACATAACCCTTCCCAATTCCACATAATCTTCCCCACAACCACATGCAATGCCCTCCCCGCCCCCACATAACCTTTCTACAACCCCGCATAGGACTCCCAACCACACATAGCCCCTTCACAACCCCACACGAGACCCCCAACGTCACATATCCACCCCACAGCCACGTAAAACCCTTCCCTGACACAACATAAACCTTCGTTAAATCCACATAACCCGTCGCTAGCCCCATATAACCGTTCTACAACCCAGCATAAGACCCCACAACCCCACATAACACCCTCCCAACACCACATACCCCCTCACCAGCCCCACATAATCTCTACAACTCCACATATCCCTTCCATAACTCCACATAACTTCCACAACCCCACAAACCCTCTTCACAGCTCCACATAACCCCTCTACAACACCACATAACCCCTCCACAACACCACATAACCACTCCTCAACACCATATAACCCCTCCACAACACCATATAACCCCTCCACAACACCACATAACCCCTTCACAACACCACATAACCCCTTCACAACACCACATAACCCCTCCACAACAACATATAACCCCCTCCACAACACCACACAACCCTTCCACAACTCAAGGTATCCCTTCCACAACATACCCCACATACTTCTCCACAAATCCACATACCCATCCACAACCAATCCTAACCCTTCCACAACCTTACATAACCTTCCAACGAAACATAACCCAAAACACACACACACACACACACACACACACACACACAGTCCCAAGCCTCCCCTCCTCACCCCGCCCCCCATCTCGCCCACCGGCCCGTCCAACCCGACACCGAACACAGCGGAAACAAACAACGCCCCCATACACCGATTCGACGCTGATAACACCATGACTAACTAGCTAATGGGGAGCATACACCCGGGGCGCGTTGTTTCCCTCACTTGCCAGCCTCCACTCCCTACGGTGCCCCAGAGCAAATTCTCACCCTGCCCCACGTGACCCCGATAACGAAATGAACGCCCACAGCACCATAACAGCTGTCAAGTCGGATGCATATACACCTTGGGGCGCGTTGCTTCGCTCACTTGCCAGCCTCCACTCCCTACGGTGCCCCAGAGCAAATTCTCACCCTGCCCCACGTGACCCCGATAACGAAATTAACGTCCACAGCACCATAACAGCTGTCAAGTCGGATGCATATACACCTTGGGGCGCGTTGCTTCGCTCACTTGCCAGCCTCCACTCCCTACGGTCCCCCTGAGCAAATTCTCACCCTGCCCCACGTGACCCCGATAACGAAATGAACGCCCACAGCACCATAACAGCTGTCAAGTCGGATGCATATACACCTTGGGGCGCGTTGCTTCGCTCACTTGCCAGCCTCCACTCCCTACGGTCCCCCAGTGCAAATTCTCACCCTGCCCCACGTGACCCCGATAACGAAATGAACGCCCACAGCACCATAACAGCTGTCAAGTCGGGAGCATATACACCTTGGGGCGCGTTGCTTCGCTCACTCGCCGCCTCCACTCCCGCCGGTCCCACACTGACCCTGATAACGAAATGAACGCTCACAGCACCATAACAGCGGGCTTTTTTTTCTACACCATTTTTGTTACCCTTGAACCGTCTGTTGCAAAAATAATAATAATAAAAAACAGGTGAAGTTGGGAGCATATGCCATGTCTGCGCGTTACCTCGGTGTTCATATCCGTTCCGTTGGCCCTTTGAGCTTGTGGTGGTAGGGGTTATCAGACCTCAACATATTTTCCGTGGATCTTCAGTCAAACCACGATTTCCGCTGGCGTGGTTCTCATGTGTTTCTTGTTCTTGCTGCTGATGAAGTTGATGAGTAATACCGTCGTCCTTCAATGAAATCTACCGTAGCTTTGGAAGATCGTGGACACGTCAGAAAACCACGCAAATATGAGAACCACGCCAGCGGAAATCGTGGTTTGACTGATGATCCACGGAAAATTTGTCCAGTGTAATACCCTCTTAAATTGCTTGGCACAGGGCTACCAGCATGCCTTCCAGGTTACCACTGTGTACCTTCCCCAGGTGTCCCCAGCAACGTTGCCAGATTGTCGCATTCAGTTGCTTATATTTCCCGACTTCCTACCCCAAAACTGTCTTCTGCTACTACTACTACTATTACTACTACTACTACTACTACTACTACTACTACTACTACTACTACTACTACTACTACTACTACTACTACTACTACTACTACTACTACTACTACTACTACTACTACTACTACTACTACTACTACTACTACTACTACTACTGCTACTACTACTACTACTACTACTACTACTACTACTACTACTACTACTTACTACTACTACTACTACTACTACTACTACTACTACTACTACTGCTACTACTACTACTACTACTACTACTCCTACTACTACTGCTACTACTACTGCTACTACTATTACTACTGCTGCTACTACTACTACTACTACAACTACTACTACTACTACTACTACTACTACTACTACTACTACTACTACTACTACTACTACTACTACTACCAGGCTTGTACTCGTAGTTAAGCGCATAAAACTATATACTTGTACTTATTTATACTCGGGATCAAGCGTTTTCTAGTACTCTTTACTGCATAACCGGACAAGTGCTCCGCCATTTTGCGAGTCCTGTCGGCGAGTGGGAGAGGCCGAGAGAGAGAGAGAGAGAGAGAGAGAGAGAGAGAGAGAGAGAGAGAGAGAGAGAGAGAGAGAGAGAGAGAGAGAGAGAGAGAGAGGGAGGCTGATGTTCAATAAGTACGTATGGCAGGGAAGAAGAAATAAGTAACGTGTGCCAAGGTCTAAGGAAAGTCTGAAGGGTACTCTGCAATCCTTAACACTGGAATGCGTGACGTCCATCGGAAGAGCCTGGTGCTTGGAGGAAGAACGAAAGTAATTAAAGGCAAGATGAACGCCTTGGGGAAGATCACGACCGATGTGTGTGTGTGTGTGTACCCATATGCGTGTGTGTATGGGTTTACATGTGTGCGTGCGGGGCTGGCGATGTACAGCGACTCCCGCAGCTACACAGGTAAAGGGGTGAAGGAGGCAGTGAGGCAGGAGGGAGCCTTGAGTAAGGAGGAGGCAACCGCTTTACCCTTCACTGTGCAACACCCGCGGCCCCTAGAAAAGCCCTCGCGCTGTAGTTTGAGGCGAAATAGTGCACGTGGGAGGGAGTTCAGCTGGCGGTGTGGGCGGCGTCACTTCACCTGGCCCCTCCGTCCGCCAACCCGCTGTGCTGACCCACCCGTCACCCACGGCCTTCCACGGCCTGCCGCGGCCTGCCGATCCACCACTCATGCACCAACGCATCCAAAACTATGCTGGAACTCTCTATGAAATGAAACACGCCTGCAATACACGCCAAAGACGGCGATACAACACGAGGGTCGGCGCGGCGGACTCCTCCTCCGTGAAGTGAGCGACTTTCAACGGAACTTGCCTCGTGCCAAAAGGGTTCGGTGCCACCCTTGTTTTGGGGACCCCGAGGTGGCCCTCTGGAGGGACGTGGAGGGTGAAATACCACTCAGACACATTGGGAAAAATAATGACAAGGTAAAACAGGTCAAGAGAATATCCAGAAGCTCATGTAGCTGAGGTGCTGAGGGCTGACCAAGTAAGCTGGCCGAAGCTAAACGCCGGTGTTGTTTAACACCGTCACTCCTGCACTGCTGCTGAAGAGCCAGGGCTCCCGCAACCCTCCGAAGAAGCTGAAGAAGACACGGCCCCAAACCGTCCACAAGAGGAAGAGGAGGAATTTTACTAAGTGATTTTTCGGAGGCAGTTGAGGATGTAGCGTTGCCAGCGGCCACGTCGCGGTTTTCCGCGCCACTTTGGGCTATCTCTGAAGAGGCGCTGACGGACGTGTGTGAAGGTCGCTGGCTGCGGGTACCCATACAGGACACGGCTGCCTGTAATGCCACAGATGATGCGCCGTGGGGCATCAAAGTTTGGCGAGTCATTCATGCCGTGGTGTTCGTGGCTACTTTGGGCGGGAAGGACGCGGGTGCCGACAACACCGTCTCGGCGAGGGGGCACTGCAGTAGAGGCGAGAGAGGCGGCGGGACGCGAGCTGCTGAGGGTTTTTCCTGTGTTTTCCTCGTGATGCTCGTGCGTCACGGTGACGAAAGGCTGCTGAGGTCAGGGAGGGACAGAATACATGTTGCTGGCCTGCGTCAGGAAGGCAGAGGAGGAGGAGGAGGACGAGGCGGAAGAAGAGCGAGTGTCGAGATGGATTCTGACGCGTGTGTGTGTGTGTGTGTGTGTGTGTGTGTAGGGTATATTTTAACAGACGTAGTATCACTAATCTCCATTGTGGCTTTTGGAAACAGTTGTGAGCATCTGAGAACACGGAATTATAGTCATTTGGAGAGGCTACTTAATCCTCCTCTCTTGAAGTGTTCAATGTTTAAGTCCTAGGCAGGAGGAAATACAGAAACACGATATACAGGAGGGCTTATCACTAATGTTTTCTTCGTTAGAAGCTCCGTGATGTAGTGGCGCTAACACTCGGCCTGCCATGATCGAGCTACCTTATATACGGCCTATTGATTACGTTAAAAGGGAAGGAGGAGAAGGAGGAGGGTAACAGAGAGAGAGAGAGAGAGAGAGAGAGAGAGAGAGAGAGAGGGAGAGAGAGAGAGAGAGAGATAGAGAGGCAACATGCTTGAGATAGTGCATATTCGGGCAGTGTGTCAACCAGATAGGCTCCAAAGTAATGTTGTAATAGTAGTAGTAGTAGTAGTAGTGTTTAAGTAATGATTGAAGAATATTAGTTGTAGTAGTAGTAGTAGTATATAGTAGTAGTAGTAGTAGTAGTAGTAGTAGTAGTATATTATAATCAACAACAACAACAACAACAACAGCAAAAAGAACAACTGCAAGAACAAGTATAAGCAGAAAAATCAAAACAAGTAGACAGTTTGAACGCTAGGTTGGCATAGCACTAGGGAGCGTTGGTGTGTGGAGGTGCCAGACTGTGAGCCCTAACGTGACCTGAGGGGGATAGGGGAAGGGTCGTGGCCTAAGGGAGATAAGAGAAGGGTGGCTTGTAAACAGCTCCCCTCATGGCCTACGCACTGGTTAAAGGGAGAGTCCTACCAGAGTCCGTATTATAAAAAACTATCCTCTCCTATATCTAACAAGGCTCGTAGGATTTATGGGCATTTCCATGGATAGTTTTATGACCCCTGTGGTAGCTTGACCCTTGCTCAGTAGTAGTAGTAATAGTCGTAGTGGAAGAAGAAGAATGAGAGAGAGAGAGAGTGATTGTGCTTAGCAGCGAAAATATTGGCGAGGCAGCACTGTTTGTCGTTTGAGAGAGAGAGAGAGAGAGAGAGAGAGAGAGAGAGAGAGAGAGAGACCTCACTGGTTGTAGGGTGATAAGAAGTGTAAGATGAGGAAGGAGGAGGAGGAGGGCACTACCACCACCATCACCACCCATAGGAAACCATTATCTAAGTACACAGACGATGAGAGAGAGAGAGAGAGAGAGAGAGAGAGAGAGAGAGAGAGAGAGAGAGAGAGTCGACATATATTATGTACTCGTTTGCAATATGTAAGATGTAAAAATAAAGAAAGAAGAGAGAGAGAGAGAGAGAGAGAGAGAGAGAGAGAGAGAGAGAGAGAGAGAGAGAGAGAGAGAGAGAGAGAGAGAGAATTTACATAGATTTACATAGAAAATCAGACCCCATGGTCCAGACTAGGTGGTCTGTCCTTAAACCTAAGTGATTTTACATTAACCAGAAGGCATTTCTACTCTAGTTAATATTAAGTTCAAGAGAGAGAGAGAGAGAGAGAGAGAGAGAGAGAGAGAGAGAGAGAGAGAGAGAGATTACACCATGCTATCTCATTTCCAACACACATAACTTATAATGTTTCTTGCATTATTGATACTTTCAGATAATGAATGACTGCATTGTACGGTCATATTATCAATGTCTTAGCCAAATCTCATAGTATTGGTAACTGATAGCTATTCCCCATTACCACGGTGACCCAGGGCTTCTACAGTACTGACTAAAAACTGTTTGGTAATGCAGGAATTTCCACGTTATTCTACAGGACCTGAAAATTGACTGCCATATAAGCCTGTGATCAGTGTGTTAGCCAAGGTTCATAGTGTTGCTAATTGATATACCCCATTACCACGGTGACGCAGGGTTTGGTAATGGCTGAAAACTGTTTGGCAATGCAGGAATTCCCACGTTATTCTACAGGACCTGAAAATTGAGCCTGTGATAAGTGTGTTAGCCAAGGTTCATAGTGTTGTTAATTGATATACCCCATTACCACGGTGACCCAGGGCTTCAATAGTACTGACTAAAAACTGTTTGGTAATGCAGGAATTTCCACGTTATTCTACAGGACCTGAAAATTGACTGCCTTATAACCCTGTGATCAGTGTGTTAGCCAAGGTTCATAGTGTTGCTAATTGATATACCCCATTACCACGGTGACGCAGGGTTTGGTAATGGCTGAAAACCGTTTGGCAATGCAGGAATAAGCTTGTTTTACTACATTACCTGAGATGGTGCAAGGTAAGATGTACGATCAGTGTGTTAGACAAGATTCAAATTGATATTATTTGTAACTGTATTACCACGTTGATCCAGAATTTCCTAATGACTAGAAACTGTTTGGCAATACGAATTTAGTGCTGGAAAAAAGTGATTTGGTAAGGCAACAGGGTAATGGGCTTTCCGAACTGGCAACACAGGGATTGGGGAATGGGAGGGAAGGAGATAAGAGGAGGAGGAGGAGGAGGAGGAAGAGGGGTAGCCAGCTTAGTGAGGGGAGTGGAGACCGCAGTTCCCGGAGAGACGTGCGCCAGGCAACACCACAACACCAAGGTCGAAAGAGTTAACAGGCCCCGGAAAATAAGAGGTGAGTGCCATTATGTGCTGTAGGGATAACAATACTAGACTATAGAGTAAAGACAAGCTGGTGATATAGATGGAGTGTGATAGATAAGTCATGAAACAAGCCTAGAGAGCACATGGTGAGTGATGCTTCGTGCGATACGTGTAACCGTCCTGTCCCATCGCCCGTATGCACACGTTAACAAGCAGAGACAATAGATTTAAGACAAGCTGGTGATAGACGTAGTGTGATAGGTAAGTCGAAACATTTTAGACCCAGAGAGCAGCATATGTGGTGAGGAGCTGTTTTGTGCGATACGTGTAACCGTCCTGTCCCATCATCCGTATTAAGTACCTCTAGCCCGTATGCACACGTTAACAAGCAGAGACAATAGATTTAAGACAAGCTGGTGATAGAAGTAGTGTGATAGGTAAGTCGAAACAATTTAGACCCAGAGAGCATATGTGGCGAGGGGCTGTTTCGTGCGATACGTGTAACTGTCCTGTCCCATCGCCCGTACGAACACGTTAACAAGCAGAAACAATAGATTTAAGACAAGCGGGTGATAGACGTAGTGTGATAGATAAGTCGAAACAATTTAGACCCAGAGAGCATATGTGGTGATGGCTGTTTCGTGCGATACGTGTAACCGTCCTGTCCCATCGCCCCTATGCACACGTTAACAAGCAGAGACAATAGATTTAAAACAAGCTGGTGATAGACGTAGCTTGATAGATAAGTCCTGAAACAATTTAGACCCAGAAAACATATGTGGTGAGGGCTGTTTAGTGCGATACGTGTAACCGTCCTGTCCCATCGCCCCTATGCACACGTTAACAAGCAGAGACAATAGATTTAAGACAAGCTGGTGATAGACGTAGTGTGATAGATAAGTCGAAACAATTTAGACCCAGAGAGCATATGTGGTGAGGGCTGTTTAGTGCGATACGTGTAACCGTCCTGTCCCATCGCCCCTATGCACACGTTAACAAGCAGAGGCAATAGAGTTAAGACAAGGTGGTGATTGAAGTAGTGTGATAGACAAGTCCTGAAACCATTTAGGCTCAGAAAGCATATGTGGTGAGGGCTGTTTCGTGCGATACGTGTAACTGTCCTGTCCCATCGCCCGTACGAACACGATAACAAGCAGACAATAGATTTAAGACAAGCTGGTGATAGAAGTAGCGTGATAGATAAGTCCTGAAACAATTTAAGCTCAGGAAGCATATGTGGTGAGGTCTGTTTCGTGCGATACGTGTAACCGTCCTGTCCCATCGCCCCTATGCACACGATAACAAGCAGAGGCAATAGATTTAAGACAAGCTGGTGATAGAAGTAGCGTGATAGATAAGTCCTGAAACAATTTAAGCTCAGGAAGCATATGTGGTGAGGTCTGTTTCGTGCGATACGTGTAACCGTCCTGTCCCATCGCCCGTACGAGACGTAGCGTGATAGACAAGTCCTGATCGATACAATTTAAGCTCGGAAAGCATACACAGTGAGGGGCTGTTTCGTGCGATACGTGTAACCGTCCTGTCCCATCGCCCGTACGAACACGTTAGTTAACAAATAGACAATGGATTTAAGACAAGCTGGTGATAGAAGTAGCGTGATAGATAAGTCCTGAAACAACTTAGAACCAGAAATCATGTGGTGAGGTCCTTTTCCTGTAAAACGCGTAGGCGACCTGTCCCACCGTCCTTATAAGCTAACAAAAGGATGATAAAGAACGAGATAGTAATGATAAGCTGAGAACAAGTGGTCATCAAAGCTTTTTTTTTATTTTGTTACGGCAAGGGAGACAGCTCATGGGCGATACGTGTCTCCGTCCTGTCCCGTCGCCCTTAGGAAAACACGTTAACAAATAGATTACAGCTGACAACAGAGCGTGATAGGAAAGTCCCGAGATACAGACCCAGAAAGCATATAGTTGTGTGTCATTTCCTGCGATACGTGTCTCCGTCCTGTCCTTCTCCCCTTAGGAAAACACGTCAACAAATAGATTATAGCTGACAGCAGAGCGTGATAGCAAAGTCCCGAGATACAGACCCAGAAAGCATATAGTTGTGTGTCATTTCCTGCGATACGTGTCTCCGTCCTGTCCTTCTCCCCTTAGGAAAACACGTCAACAAATAGATTATAGCTGACAACAGAGCGTGATAGCAAAGTCCCGAGATACAGACCCAGAAAGCATATAGTTGTGTGTCATTTCCTGCGATACGTGTCTCCGTCCTGTCCTTCTCCCCTTAGTAAAACATGTCAACAAATAGATTATAGCTGACAGCAGAGCGTGATAGCAAAGTCCCGAGATACAGACCCAGAAAGCATATAGTTGTGTGTCATTTCCTGCGATACGTGTCTCCGTCCTGTCCTTCTCCCCTTAGGAAAACACGTTAACATATAGATTATAGCTGACAGCAGAGCGTGATAGCAAAGTCTCATGTCTTATTGGATTATGTTGTTTGATGCGTTTGGATAGGCTGGCGCATTGGTTGGTGAGACCTTTCGGTTTTTTGCCTGACGGTTCACCCTCGCATGGCTCATAGGGAAAGATCATCCAGGTAAGAAAGCCCCAGAATGCATGTGGTTGCGCGTCATTTCCTGCGATACGTGTCTCAGTCCTGTCCTTCTCGCCGGTATGAACACTTTAACAAATAGATAAATGAAAGGTGATAACAGAGATAGTGTGACAGCAAAGTCTCGAGATAGAGGCCCAGAATGCATGTGGTTGCGCGTCATTTTCTGCGATACGTGTCTCCGTCCTGTCCTTCTCGCCGGTATGAACACTTTAACAAATAGATAAATGAAAGATGATAACAGAGATAGTGTGACAGCAAAGTCTCGAGATACAGGCCCAGAATGCATGTGGTTGCGCGTCATTTCCTGCGATACGTGTCTCTGTCCTGTCCTTCTCGCCGGTAAATTTGTAATGATACAGAGAAAGTGTGATAGCAAAGTCCAGAGATAACTTAAACTTAGGCCCAGAACTTTCAAGAGGAGGGATTCAAGACAACTCTCTACCCGAAATTAACATCTCTTTTTGGCCACTCTTTTATCTTTTTTAGAAGCAGTGTTTAATAATAATAATAATAGTAGTAGTTTTATTTCGCCCATCGGCATATATATGTTCAGGACAAGTAAACGGACGAGATCAACGGGAGTTTTATACACTTTCCTTGTGCCCTTGAGCTGCTTCCTTTCCTGAAAAAGGGAAAAAAAACGTGCTTGTCATTTCCTGCGATACGTGTATTCGTCCTGTCCCAGCACAGAGGCTGACGTCATGCAATGCGGCCTTGAGTCTGGGTTTTATTTTCGCCCTTGCTGTCATGTATTGTACAAGTCATAGGGCCATTCTTACAGTCTTCTCTGAATGTTCGGAAGACGGTCCCTAACACGTTCGGGTGGCTTCTACAGTATTGGTAGTAGTAGTAATCGTACTACTACTATTACTACTGTAGAAGCCACCCGAACGTGTTAGGGACCGTCTTTCGAACATTCGGAAACGACTGTAAGAATGGCCCATAGCCAGGTTTGCTTTGTGTTGCTCCCCTCGTATCAGGGCTTACAGGAATTACGTCACCTTAGTTGTCCAAAGCACTAAGGTCCATCATACTTAACAGGCTCCCATTACGATTATTTTCCAAGGCTCGTATCAGGGCTTATCGGAATTACGTCACCTTAGTTGTCCAAAGCACTAAGGTCTATTATACGTATCAAACTCCCATTACGACTTTCCCAAGGCCACAGAGAAGGCTAATCGGGTTTTCCTGGGTGATTTTCCTGTTCATGGTGCAGAGGTCGTGTAAAACTATCACTACCATCTCAAAACGGTCCACGAAAATCACAACTTTTAAGAGAGGCTCTTCAAACAGGCGAACTGCTTGGGGCGACAATACTTTTAGGAATACGGACTTAGATTCTTCAGTACAGATACACACAAGGGTTCAAGGAGGAGGAGGAGGAAAATAGTTTGGAGGGTTAGGCCAAAAGGGAGGAGGAGGAAACTATTTTGGAGGGTTAGGCCAGGAGGGATTAGGAAAGAGGAGGAGGAGGAGGGAGGGACGAGTAAGATAGGTGTTAAGTGTGGTCAGACCCCTCATTCATCTCTGTCGGTAGGGGGAACACAGCCTCCAGGGGAACGGCAGGTGTGTGTGTGTGTGTGTGTGTGTGGAGTTCGAGGTTCAAAGGGCTGGGGTGAATCTCCCTTACATTAGAGAAAAGTCAAATTCCACATGGTCGCCTCGTGAACAGGTCTCAGGCTGAATAGATAATAAGGGTGACAGGCCAGCTTCGTCTTGATGTTCATCTTTACATGCTTTCATACGGTATTTCGGGAAGCTTGAATGTTAGTAGAAGACATATATAACATCAGTTGGCAGTGAGATATGGGCGTTTTAATACAACCAATCTTTCCTACTGTATTTGGGGAGGCTTAGAGGTTAGTAGAAGACTTACAACACAACAGGAAAGTACATCGCACGGTAGGAAGCAAGATACAGCCGGGTGCATTAATGTAACCAATCTTTACTGCTTTGCCTTCACAGCCTCAAGGTGTGGTGGAGACGACGCACTCTGCTACGTCAGCGTCCGCGCCCCACACTGAGCCTGCTGACTGACCTGCTTGCTCGACACCTTGGGAGCCGAGTGTGAGCTTTCTTGTTTACTGTTGAGGCACAAGCAGTAACCTCTGAGATGGGAAGGAGAGGATCCGGCGGCGGGCAGCAGGTGGCGAGGTAAGGGCCGGGGCAGACAAGCTTTTCGACCTATCACTTCCTGGGTCGTCCTTCACCTGATTGCTCCTTATTGATACTCTTGCTTATCAATTGCAGTACTCAATTCATCTCACTAGAATGCACTGTATCATTATAACTCATTTACTTTCCTTGCTGTAGGTGTGGCGGCGGCGGCGGGGGTCAGGTTGCCCGGCGCGCCAGCAACACCTACGAGCGTGTGTACGAGAGCACGGGCACGGTGCTGCGAGGCCAGACCCAGAACCAGACCATCCGGCAGGGCTCTTCCACCATATACCAGTCCATGAACAGCTACGAGTCCGTCAACAAGGCCAAGGGCACCGTCAAGTATGGGCTGAACGGCCACATGACCACCTACCAGGGCGGGGGCTCTGTCACGCAGGGCATCACCATGAACCAGACCGTCAGCCGCAACAACCAGGTAAACAGCTCCATCTTGGGCCATTACCAGTGCACTGTAATCTAGGACAAAGAGAGGCCTTTCCCAATGCCCTCCACCTCAGATGTGTTGTGTGAGTGCCAATGCGATGTATATTCAGGAAAAGCTCCTTATCCTTCCATCTATAAGTCTTCCTTCCTCTCCTAAGCATTTGCCTCTAATCCCTGATGCTTGCTTACTCTCAGCAGGTCCGTCACAACACCGACTCCTACAAGACTGTGAACTGCGGCTCGTCCACAGCCAAGCTCGGCACCAAGACCACCATGGCCATCAACCAAAACACGGGGACGGTGCAGCAGCGGACCAGCACCTACGAGAGTGTCAGGGACAGGCCCTCCCAGCAGGCTCTCAAGGGCTCCGGCAGCGGCTGCTACATGCTGGACTACTGAGGTGAGGGACACAGGCCAGCACACACACACACACACACACACACACACACATACACTCACACATTAGTTATCCATTCTAAGCTGCTTTAAAACACACACACACACATTCATTCTCAAATTTTCTCATATTTCCTTCATTCTTTTCCACTTTATTTCCTCCTCCATCTCTTCTTTCTCCTCCTTTTCCTTTCTTCCTTTCCTATCCTCTGCTCTATTTTAACACACACACACACACACACACCAGCATGTGCTGTGCCTCCCCCCTAAACTATATATGCTAAAGTGGTATTAATCCTGCTTGTGCTAGTTTACTCTTGTAGTTTTTAAAAGGAAGTCAATTGTGTTCAAAGGTATGTTTGGAAAGATTCTCAAGTGATAAATTTAAAGGTATTCGGTGTAGTTGGTCTCTATCCTAACTTACTATCCATATGCAAGTAAATATTTGGTACCTAGTTAAAGAAATTGTGTTGCAAGTGAAAAATTTAAAGTTATTTCTTGCATTTTGTCTGTCTTAACTATATGGTCCAGTGTAGATGGAATTAAATATTTATCCAGTTAAAGAAATTGTGTTGGAAGTGAAAAATTTAAAGTTATTTCTTGCATTTCGTCTGTCTTAACTATATGGTCCAGTGTAGATGGAAGTAAATATTTATCTAGTTAAAGAAATTGTGTTGGAAGAGAAAAATTTAAAGTTATTAGTTGCATTTTGTCTGTCTTAACTATATGGTCCAGTGTAGATGGAATTAAATATTCATCCAGTTAAAGAAATTGTGTTGCAAGTGAAAAATTTAAAGTAATTAGTTGCATTTTGTCTGTCTTAACTATATGGTCCAGTGCAGATGGAAGTAAATATTTATCTAGTTAAAGAAATTGTGTTGGAAGAGAAAAAATGAAAGTGATTAGTTGTATTTGGTCTGTCTTAACTATATGGTCCAATGTAGATGGAAGTAAATATTTGGTATCTAGGTAAAGAAACTGTGTGCAAGTGATGATTTTAAAGTTATTAGTTGTATTTTGTCTCTTAACTATATGGTCCAGTGCAGATGGAATTAAATATTTATCTAGTTAAAGAAATTGTGTTGCGAGAGAAAAATTTAAAGTAAGTAGTTGCATTTTGTCTGTCTTAACTATATGGTCCAATGCAGATGGAAGTAAATATTTATCCAGTTAAAGAAATTGTGTTGGAAGAGAAAAAATGAAAGTGATTAGTTGCATTTGGTTTGTATTAAGTATATGGTCCAGTGCAGATGGAATTAAATATTTATCTAGTTAAAGAAATTGTGTTGCAAGAGAAAAATTTAAAGTAATTAGTTGCATTTTGTCTGTCTTAACTATATGGTCCAATGCAGATGGAAGTAAATATTTATCCAGTTAAAGAAATTGTGTTGGAAGAGAAAAAATGAAAGTGATTAGTTGCATTTTGTCTGTCTTAACTATATGGTCCAATGCAGATGGAAGTAAATATTTATCCAGTTAAAGAAATTGTGTTGGTAGAGAAAAAAATGAAAGTGATTAGTTGTATTTGGTCTGTCTTAACTATATGGTCCAATGTAGATGGAAGTAAATATTTGGTATCTAGGTAAAGAAACTGTGTGCAAGTGATGATTTTAAAGTTATTAGTTGCATTTTGTCTCTTAACTATATGGTCCAGTGCAGATGGAATTAAATATTTATCTAGTTAAAGAAATTGTGTTGCAAGAGAAAAATTTAAAGTTATTAGTTGCATTTTGTCTGTCTTAACTATATGGTCCAGTGTAGATGGAAGTAAATATTTATCTAGTTAAAGAAATTGTGTTGGAAGAGAAAAAAATTAAAGTGATTAGTTGCATTTGGTTTGTCTTAAGTATATGGTCCAATGCAGATGGAATTAAATATTTATCCAGTTAAAGAAATTGTGTTGCAAGTGAAAAATTTAAAGTAATTAGTTGCATTTTGTCTGTCTTAACTATATGGTCCAATGCAGATGGAAGTAAATATTTATCTAGTTAAAGAAATTGTGTTGGAAGAGAAAAAAATTAAAGTGATTAGTTGCATTTGGTTTGTCTTAAGTATATGGTCCAATGCAGATGGAATTAAATATTAATCCAGTTAAAGAAATTGTGTTGCAAGTGAAAAATTTAAAGTAATTAATTGCATTTTGTCTGTCTTAACTATATGGTCCAATGCAGATGGAAGTAAATATTTATCCAGTTAAAGAAATTGTGTTGGAAGAGAAAAAATGAAAGTGATTAGTTGTATTTGGTCTGTCTTAACTATATGGTCCAATGTAGATGGAAGTAAATATTTGGTATCTAGGTAAAGAAACTGTGTGCAAGTGATGATTTTAAAGTTATTAGTTGCAGTTTGTCTCTTAACTATATGGTCCAGTGCAGATGGAATTAAATATTTATCTAGTTAAAGAAATTGTGTTGCAAGAGAAAAATTTAAAGTTATTAGTTGCATTTTGTCTGTCTTAACTATATGGTCCAGTGTAGATGGAAGTAAATATTCATCTAGTTAAAGAAATTTTGTTGGAAGAGAAAAAAATT
>NC_066528.1:20915518-20954721 GCF_024679095.1 Eriocheir sinensis | reverse complement strand
AAAGTGATTAGTTGCATTTGGTTTGTCTTAAGTATATGGTCCAATGCAGATGGAATTAAATATTTATCCAGTTAAAGAAATTGTGTTGCAAGTGAAAAATTTAAAGTAATTAGTTGCATTTTGTCTCTTAACTATATGGTCCAATACAGATGGAAGTAAATACCCAGTTAAAGAAATTGTGTTGGAAGAGAAAAAATGAAAGTGATTAGTTGTATTTGGTCTGTCTTAACTATATGGTCCAATGTAGATGGAAGTAAATATTTGGTATCTAGGTAAAGAAACTGTGCAAGCGATGATTTTAAAGTTATTAGTTGCATTTTGTCTCTTAACTATATGGTCCAGTGCAGATGGAATTAAATATTATCTAGTTAAAGAAATTGTGTTGCAAGAGAAAAATTTAAAGTTATTAGTTGCATTTTGTCTGTCTTAACTATATGGTCCAGTGTAGATGGAAGTAAATATTCATCTAGTTAAAGAAATTGTGTTGGAAGAGAAAAAAATTAAAGTGATTAGCTGCATTTGGTTTGTCTTAAGTTTATGGTCCAATGCAGATGGAATTAAATATTTATCCAGTTAAAGAAATTGTGTTGCAAGTGAAAAATTTAAAGTAATTAGTTGCATTTTGTCTGTCTTAACTATATGGTCCAATGCAGATGGAAGTAAATATTTATCCAGTTAAAGAAATTGTGTTGGAAGAGAAAAAATGAAAGTGATTAGTTGTATTTGGTCTGTCTTAACTATATGGTCCAATGTAGATGGAAGTAAATATTTGGTATCTAGGTAAAGAAACTGTGTGCAAGTGATGATTTTAAAGTTATTAGTTGCATTTTGTCTCTTAACTATATGGTCCAGTGCAGATGGAATTAAATATTTATCTAGTTAAAGAAATTGTGTTGCAAGAGAAAAATTTAAAGTTATTAGTTGCATTTTGTCTGTTAACTATATGGTCCAGTGTAGATGGAAGTAAATATTTATCTAGTTAAAGAAATTGTGTTGGAAGAGAAAAAAATTAAAGTGATTAGTTGCATTTGGTTTGTCTTAAGTATATGGTCCAATGCAGATGGAATTAAATATTTATCCAGTTAAAGAAATTGTGTTGCAAGTGAAAAATGTAAAGTAATTAGTTGCATTTTGTCTGTCAACTATATGGTCCAATGCAGATGGAAGTAAATATTTATCCAGTTAAAGAAATTGTGTTGGAAGAGAAAAAATGAAAATGATTAGTTGTATTTGGTCTGTCTTAACTATATGGTCCAATGTAGATGGAAGTAAATATTTGGTATCTAGGTAAAGAAACTGTGTGCAAGTGATGATTTTAAAGTTATTAGTTGCATTTTTCTCTTAACTATATGGTCCAGTGCAGATGGAATTAAATATTTATCTAGTTAAAGAACTTGTGTTGCAAGAGAAAAAAAAGTAATTAGTTGTATTTGGTCTGTCTTAACTATATGGTCCAATGCAGATGGAATTAAATATTTATCTAGTTAAAGAAATTGTGTTGGAAGAGAAAAAAATTAAAGTGATTAGTTGCATTTGGTTTGTCTTAAGTATATGGTCCAATGCAGATGGAATTAAATATTTATCCAGTTAAAGAAATTGTGTTGCAAGTGAAAAATTTAAAGTAATTAGTTGCATTTTGTCTGTCTTAACTATATGGTCCAATGCAGATGGAAGTAAATATTTATCTAGTTAAAGAAATTGTGTTGGAAGAGAAAAAATGAAAGTGATTAGTTGTATTTGGTCTGTCTTAACTACATGGTCCAATGTAGATGGAAGTAAATATTTGGTATCTAGGTAAAGAAACTGTGTGCAAGTGATGATTTTAAAGTTATTAATTGCATTTTGTCTCTTAACTATATGGTCCAGTGCAGATGGAATTAAATATTTATCTAGTTAAAGAAATTGTGTTGCAAGAGAAAAATTTAAAGTTATTAGTTGCATTTTGTCTGTCTTAACTATATGGTCCAGTGTAGATGGAAGTAAATATTCATCTAGTTAAAGAAATTGTTTTGGAAGAGAAGAAAATTA
Source organism: Eriocheir sinensis (assembly GCF_024679095.1). Classification (NCBI taxonomy): domain Eukaryota; kingdom Metazoa; phylum Arthropoda; class Malacostraca; order Decapoda; family Varunidae; genus Eriocheir; species Eriocheir sinensis. The sequence continues at coordinate 20,952,693 of NC_066528.1, read as the reverse complement.
AAGTGATTAGTTGCATTTGGTTTGTCTTAAGTATATGGTCCAATGCAGATGGAATTAAATATTTATCCAGTTAAAGAAATTGTGTTGCAAGTGAAAAATTTAAAGTAATTAGTTGCATTTTGTCTGTCTTAACTATATGGTCCAATGCAGAAGGAAGTAAATATTTATCCAGTTAAAGAAATTGTGTTGGAAGAGAAAAAATGAAAGTGATTAGTTGTATTTGGTCTGTCTTAACTATATGGTCCAATGTAGATGGAAGTAAATATTTGGTATCTAGGTAAAGAAACTGTGTGCAAGTGATGATTTCAAAGTTATTAGTTGCATTTTGTCTCTTAACTATATGGTCCAGTGCAGATGGAATTAAATATTTATCTAGTTAAAGAAATTGTGTTGCAAGAGAAAAATTTAAAGTTATTTCTTGCATTTTGTCTCTTACCTATATGGTCCAGTGTAGATGGAATTAAATATTTATCCAGTTAAAGAAATTGTGTTGCAAGTGAAATATTTAAAGTAATTAGTTGCATTTTGTCTGTCTTAACTATATGGTCCAATGCAGATGGAAGTAAATATTTATCCAGTTAAAGAAATGTGTTGGAAGAGAAAAAAATTAAAGTGATTAGTTGCATTTGGTTTGTCTTAAGTATATGGTCCAATGCAGATGGAGTTAAATATTTATCCAGTTAAAGAAATTGTGTTGCAAGTGAAAAATTTAAAGTAATTAGTTGCATTTTGTCTGTCTTAACTATATGGTCCAATGCAGATGGAAGTAAATATTTATCCAGTTAAAGAAATTGTGTTGGAAGAGAAAAAATGAAAGTGATTAGTTGTATTTGGTCTGTCTTAACTATATGGTCCAATGTAGATGGAAGTAAATATTTGGTATCTAGGTAAAGAAACTGTGTGCAAGTGATGATTTTAAAGTTATTTCTTGCATTTTGTCTGTCTTAACTATATGGTCCAGTGTACATGGAAGTAAATATTTATCTAGTTAAAGAAATTGTGTTGGAAGAGAAAAAAATTAAAGTGATTAGTTGCATTTGGTTTGTCTTAAGTATATGGTCCAATGCAGATGGAATTAAATATTTATCCAGTTAAAGAAATTGTGTTGCAAGTGAAAAATTTTAAGTAATTAGTTGCATTTTGTCTGTCTTAACTATATGGTCCAATGCAGATGGAAGTAAATATTTATCTAGTTAAAGAAATTGTGTTGGAAGAGAAAAAAATTAAAGTGATTAGTTGCATTTGGTTTGTCTTAAGTATATGGTCCAATGCAGATGGAATTAAATATTAATCCAGTTAAAGAAATTGTGTTGCAAGTGAAAAATTTAAAGTAATTAATTGCATTTTGTCTGTCTTAACTATATGGTCCAATGCAGATGGAAGTAAATATTTATCCAGTTAAAGAAATTGTGTTGGAAGAGAAAAAATGAAAGTGATTAGTTGTATTTGGTCTGTCTTAACTATATGGTCCAATGTAGATGGAAGTAAATATTTGGTATCTAGGTAAAGAAACTGTGTGCAAGTGATGATTTTAAAGTTATTAGTTGCAGTTTGTCTCTTAACTATATGGTCCAGTGCAGATGGAATTAAATATTTATCTAGTTAAAGAAATTGTGTTGCAAGAGAAAAATTTAAAGTTATTAGTTGCATTTTGTCTGTCTTAACTATATGGTCCAGTGTAGATGGAAGTAAATATTCATCTAGTTAAAGAAATTTTGTTGGAAGAGAAAAAAATTAAAGTGATTAGTTGCATTTGGTTTGTCTTAAGTATATGGTCCAATGCAGATGGAATTAAATATTTAGGCCTATCCAGTTAAAGAAATTGTGTTGCAAGTGAAAAATTTAAAGTAATTAGTTGCATTTTGTCTCTTAACTATATGGTCCAATGCAGATGGAAGTAAATACCCAGTTAAAGAAATTGTGTTGGAAGAGAAAAAATGAAAGTGATTAGTTGTATTTGGTCTGTCTTAACTATATGGTCCAATGTAGATGGAAGTAAATATTTGGTATCTAGGTAAAGAAACTGTGTGCAAGTGATGATTTTAAAGTTATTAGTTGCAGTTTGTCTCTTAACTATATGGTCCAGTGCAGATGGAATTAAATATTTATCTAGTTAAAGAAATTGTGTTGCAAGAGAAAAATTTAAAGTTATTAGTTGCATTTTGTCTGTTAACTATATGGTCCAGTGTAGATGGAAGTAAATATTTATCTAGTTAAAGAAATTGTGTTGGAAGAGAAAAAAATTAAAGTGATTAGTTGCATTTGGTTTGTCTTAAGTATATGGTCCAATGTAGATGGAATTAAATATTTATCCAGTTAAAGAAATTGTGTTGCAAGTGAAAAATGTAAAGTAATTAGTTGCATTTTGTCTGTCTTAACTATATGGTCCAATGCAGATGGAAGTAAATATTTATCCAGTTAAAGAAATTGTGTTGGAAGAGAAAAAATGAAAATGATTAGTTGTATTTGGTCTGTCTGAACTATATGGTCCAATGTAGATGGAAGTAAATATTTGGTATCTAGGTAAAGAAACTGTGTGCAAGTGATGATTTTAAAGTTATTAGTTGCATTTTTCTCTTAACTATATGGTCCAGTGCAGATGGAATTAAATATTTATCTAGTTAAAGAACTTGTGTTGCAAGAGAAAAAAAAGTAATTAGTTGTATTTGGTCTGTCTTAACTATATGGTCCAATGCAGATGGAATTAAATATTTATCTAGTTAAAGAAATTGTGTTGGAAGAGAAAAAAATTAAAGTGATTAGTTGCATTTGGTTTGTCTTAAGTATATGGTCCAATGCAGATGGAATTAAATATTTATCCAGTTAAAGAAATTGTGTTGCAAGTGAAAAATTTAAAGTAATTAGTTGCATTTTGTCGGTCTTAACTATATGGTCCAATGCAGATGGAAGTAAATATTTATCCAGTTAAAGAAATTGTGGTGGAAGAGAAAAAATGAAAGTGATTAGTTGTATTTGGTCTGTCTTAACTATATGGTCCAATGTAGATGGAAGTAAATATTTGGTATCTAGGTAAAGAAACTGTGTGCAAGTGATGATTTTAAAGTTATTAGTTGCATTTTGTCTCTTAACTATATGGTCCAGTGCAGATGGAATTAAATATTTATCTAGTTAAAGAAATTGTGTTGCAAGAGAAAAATTTAAAGTTATTAGTTGCATTTTGTCTGTCTTAACTATATGGTCCAGTGTAGATGGAAGTAAATATTCATCTAGTTAAAGAAATTGTGTTGAAAGAGAAGAAAATTAAAGTAATTAGTTGCATTTTGTCGGTCTTAACTATATGGTCCAATGCAGATGGAAGTAAATATTTATCCAGTTAAAGAAATTGTGGTGGAAGAGAAAAAATGAAAGTGATTAGTTGTATTTGGTCTGTCTTAACTATATGGTCCAATGTAGATGGAAGTAAATATTGCAAGAGAAAAAAATTAAAGTAATTAGTTGTATTTGGTCTGTCTTAACTATATGGTCCAATGCATATTCAAGTAGGTGTTTGGTATCTAGTTAAAAAAAAAAAAAAATGTTGTATGCAAAGGCAAATTCAGATATTGGTGTTCCAAGTATTATTGTAAAATTTGTTCCAAGGAAAATATTTTGGCATTGTGTTAGTAATGTTATTTTTTCTTAGTAAATATGGCAAGTTGTGTTAGTGTTTATCATCAGGTTGCAATTTATATGATATGGAATTTAGGCATTTTGTGAGGGGAAAGTTTCTCCAGTGAATACGTCAATCAGTTATATGATATGGAACTAGCAACTTCCATTCATGTTATTTCTTTTGTCATCAGGAAATATTAAAATGGAGTTGTAATTATGGAACATTGCATTCGTAATTTCTTCTGTCTCCAGGAAATATAAAAATGAAACTTGGAAATATAGGAACTTGCATTGATCTTTCTTTTTTGTTAAGGAAATATTAAAATAGAACTAGCAACTTGCATTCATATAATTTTTTTGTCATAAGGAAATATTAAAATGAAACGAAATATTGGAACTTGCATTCAACTTTCTTTTTTGTTAAGGAAATATTAAAATAGAACTTGCAACTTGCATTCATATAATTTTTGTCATAAGGAAATATTAAAATGGAACTGTAATTATGGAAAATTGCATTCATAATTTCTTCTATCTCCAGGAAATATAAAAATGAAATAGAAATATAGGAACTTGCATTGATCTTTCTTTTTTGTTAAGGAAATATTAAAATAGAACTTGCAACTTGCATTCATATAATTTTTGTCATAAGGAAATATTAAAATGGAACTGTAATTAGTATGGAACATTGCATTCGTAATTTCTTCTGTCTCAAGGAAATATAAAAATGAAACTTAGAAATATGGGAACTTGCATTCAACTTTCTTTTTTGTTAAGGAAATATTAAAATAGAACTTGCAACTTGCATTCATTCTATTTCTTGTCATAAGGAAATATTAAAATGAAACTAATTATGGAACCTTGCATTTATAGTTTCTTTTGTCTCAAGGAAATATAAAAATGAAACAAATATAGGAACTTGAATTTATCTTTCATGTTTAATAAGGAACTAGAAACTTGCATTCATAGTCTCGTTTTTGATAAGGAAGTTTATATAATTCTGATCAAGAAGAATTTTTGAGTTCATGTTGAGGTGAAACATGATTATGATTAAATGTGCTTTATGTAGATGCTTTTGGCTGTCAATATACCACTTAAAGCAATATATTATTTTTACTATTATTACCCTGTGTGTGTGTGTGTGGGAGGGAGAGAGAGTATAGAAAAAAATAAAATGATAAAATAATGAAAAACAAAGCTAATGATCACAAAAATAAAGGAAGAGAGAATATAAGAAAAATAAAATAAATGAGAAATATTTAACAGCTATAGAAAAAGTAAAGATAAGAAAGAAAGGAATGGAGAGAGAGAGAGAGAGAGATAAAGTAACAGGAGAAGGGGTTAGAAGCGAAAAGAAAAAAAAAAAGTACTATCACCAAGGTAATTTATCGCGAGGGAATGTTATGACACGTGGGTCGGTAAGGTCAAACTCCCATTAGCCAGCCCGGGCGCTCGAATAAAGGCGCCCTTGTCCACTGTCCTGAGGGGAACCACTAGACATACAGAAAGGGACTTTGCTCTGAAGGGGAGAAGGGAGCGTAAGGGAGACCAGTGTATATAAATGACTAAGTAAATGCCTACAGTAATTATCACTAATACACGATAGCCTACTTATACTTTCAATATTAGGCTATAATAGGCCTATATAGTGTCCTTTGAATGTCAGTCACGTGGACGTCAATCGCTTCTGAATGAATACGATGATGAGTTAACGAAAAAACGAAAATTCTCTCTCTCTCTCTCTCTCTCTCTCCATTCCTTTCTTTCTTCCTCATTATCTTTATTTTTTTCTATAGCTGTTCAATATTTCTCGTTTCTTATTTTATTTCTTATATTCTACCGTTTACCGTTTACCGTTGATGAGCCGCGGGATGCTATTCAACAGGTGCTTTCAATATTAACAGCGAAAGTTGTCCTCAATCCTAATGTTTGTAACGTCGTAGGATTTAGTGAATATGTGAGTCTTCAGCGCTTTCTTGAAGACTGCCAGACTGACGCTATTCTTAACATCCTCGGGTAACTCATTATAGAGCCGCGGGGTGCTATTCAACAGGTGCTTTCAATATTAACAGCGAAAGTTGTCCTCAATCCTCATGTTTGTAACGTCGTAGGATTTAGTGAATGGGTGAGTCTTCAGTGCTTTCTGGAAGACTGGCAGACTGACGCTATTCTTAACATCCTCGGGTAACTCATTATAGAGCCGCGGGATGCTATTCAACAGGTGCTTTCAATATTAACAGCGAAAGTTGTCCTCAATCCTCATGTTTGTAACGTCGTAGGATTTAGTGAATGGGTGAGTCTTCAGTGCTTTCTTGAAGACTGCCAGACTGACACTATTCTTAACATCCTCGGGTAACTCATTATAGAGCCGCGGGATGCTATTCAACAGGTGCTTTTTTTATTTACAAGAAAGGAGACGGCTCAAGGGCAACAAAAAGAGTGTAGAAAAAAAAGCCAGCTACTTGCCGCTCCCACAACAGGAATCGGAAAACCCACATCAGGGACGTTGTTTATTGTAGGCTACACAGACAGAGACAGACATAAACACAGACAGTCAGGTTAATTAATAGCGTTCCCGTCTAGCGTATAATGGAAGCAATGACCTCACTTTTTTCACCCCTCGACAGCACTTTGATTGATTTTTACTATAAATTTATTGATTGATTTATTTACCATTACTATTTTTTTTTTCAACAGGAAACGAACGGATGAACGAACGCTTTCCACGAGGCAGGGAAATACTCGGCTCTGAAGGGACACGGAAAAATATATAATTAACCTTTTTTTTCTTACTTTTTTTCTGTTGCGATAGTCTATTTTATACCTATCAACATTACCTTAAGATTAGCGTTTACCGTTGATGAGGCTACGTAGATGATGATTACCTCTGTTGATAATAAATTTTAGGATGACATGAGTTTCCCGACACCACAAACAGCCTTTCTACATACCTTAGCGCCATGGCAGCCGGCAGTGTAGACTCAGAAGGCGATGGTGAATTCCTGAAGAAGGCTAAGTCACCCCTCCATTGCCCTCAGACCAAACACGTAGCCTCTTTGAGCCGATTTCACAGTCCAATAGTGTCTTAATTCGCAACAGCCCGAACCAAACTATAGAATCTCATACAATCCAAAATGGGGAGGTCTTCGATGCCACACTAAATCACAAGACTTTTCCTGTATAGTTTCATCAAATTTGTGAACTCAAATATAAACACCAGACACTATACAAGGAAATTTCGAAGGCTCTGGTATTGATTTGGGAGCTTACTAACCGATCATGGGGAACTGTGAATCTGGCCCTTTAAGCTTCTATTTAGAATACTGATCAGCTCTCGTCACGCCTCACGCCTATTTCCTCGCCCGCGCCTTCTTCAGGAACTTGTGGCACTGTACATATCGCCTTATAGGTTGATCCTCCTTCCTCCTCTTGGTCTTGTTTTGTTTATTCACACACTTAATTTGCTTTTCAGTGGCGTTAAATCACTTGCCTTTCCCGCCTTTTCCTTTCCGACCTCATCCTCTGTTTATTCACACACTTAATTTGCTTTTCAGAGCCATTAAATCACTTTCCTTTCCGCACTTTTGAATTGGTTAACTTAATTCGCGGGTCACCACCAGAGGGAGGGAGGCAGAGGGGGGGGGGGGGTCAAGCACTCCTTCGATCACCTGTCAACACCTTCACCTGTCAACACCAACTAATAGAATCTACACTTTCCTGGTCTATTTATGTCACTTCTATGTTACTTTTGAATTGGTGAACTCCTTGGGTCACCATCAGAGGGAGGGAGGCAGGGCGGGGGGGTCAATCACTCCTTCAATCACCTGTCAACGCCAACTAATAGAATCTATACTTTCAAGGTCTATTTATTTCACTGCTGTGTTACTTTTGAATTGGTGAACTCCTTGGGTCACCATCAGAGGGAGGAAGGGGGGCGTGGGGGTCAATCACTCCTTCAATCACCTGTCAACGCCAACTAATAGAATCGACACTTTCAAGGTCTATTTATTTCACTGCTGTGAATTGGTGAACTCCTTGGGTCGCCATCAGAGGGAGGAAGGGGGGCGTGGGGGTCAATCACTCCTTCAATCACCTGTCAACGCCAACTAATAGAATCGACACTTTCAAGGTCTATTTATTTCACTGCTGTGTTACTTTTGAATTGGTGAACTCCTTGGGTCACCAGCAGAGGGAGGAAGGGGGGCGTGGGGGGTCAAACACTCCTTCGGTCACCTGTCAACATCCACTGATAAGAAATCGTTTTCCCGCCTTCACCTTTACGTCACTGTCATGGTGCTAATAGTGAAAATAATAAGCGAAATTAGTGTTTTTCTTCGTTTTCTGTTATTCGTAACCCTTAAAACTGCTTCCACCTCCGTAAATCGATGAATAATAACGATAATAAGTGCAACAATAAACGATCAATCAAATTATCGTACTCACAAGATCGTTTTTTCCAATTTCTCGCCCGTAACTTTCGCAAAAATCATCCGTAATTAGCGATTTTAATGATGACTATAAATAAATCTCGTTATCGAGGTGTGGGTGACATTTTGAGTTGGATATCAGCAGTGAAGAAAGTAACCATATATATTGTTTGGTAGGGTTTACTGATATATTTAGACTCTTATGTGTATTCTTTGCAGCTTTTATAATTATGTCTATACTTTCTAGGTTAAAACATGCATGGGTACTTGGAGCTTTTTGGGGGTGACTATAGATTTTTTTTTTGTTTGGTAGGTTTTATTCATATATTGAGGCTTTTATGGGTATGTTTTGCAGGTTTTACAATAGATCTATACATTTTTCTGGGTTAATAATGTATAACTTCCAAATAAACAATAAAATCAACCAATCAAGAAATACAAGCTGCTGCGTACGACTATCCGGCAATATTATGGGAGTCAGCTCGCAGATGAAACATAGCTCGCAGAGAGGTCCAACTTCCTTATATTTTTATTCATATTTAACTCACCACTATCATTTATCTGTCCTATTTTGGCCCCAATACATGGAAAAAACACCAGAGTAACACTTTTAATCAAGATAAGGTTTTATAACAACCGAACAGGGCAGATTTTAGACAGAATTACTCCCCACTCAGTTCTTGCTGGTTTGGTCTACTGGTCTGGTGTGTTGCTTTCTTGCAGGCACTATCAAACATCACAATTGGACAAAATATAACAAAATCCTAAATTAATATGTTTTTTCTGCCGTATATTCCTCGGTACCCTCGCGTGGTGGAGAGCAGAGCGACTTATTTCCGCGGTGACTTATTTCTCGTAACAGAACTTCCCGCCAGAATCAATCAGCTGACGGCCACTTTGGTTCCCTTGTGGTGTGTCCGTGCTCAAGAGTCCTTTTAGAGTCCTATTAAGGATGGCAGGACTGCTGGAGTGCTGCAAGGAGTGTTTCGGGACTCAGGATCTTTACGAGGTCCTGCAGGTCACGAGGAAGGCCACGGAGAATGAGTGTGAGTACCCCGCGAGGAGGGCAGAAGTAGTAGGGTTGCCACCTTGAGAGTAGAAAAACACGGAACATCTCGATCACTCTCCAATACGGAACGAATCTATATTTTAAGGGACGGGAGGGACCCTGGAGTTTCTGTAGCCTGCCATGCCTTGACAGCCGTTGCCTGCTGCCTGCTGTGGAGGAAGGGGGGTCGCGTATTGTACAGGTATTTCAGGACGACCCTTGACAAACAATTTTACGGCCTGGTTTTTTAGATGGAGCGAAAAATGCCATCACTACAGCTTTAAAATGCTGAGTTTTATCTGCTTGCCCATTCAGACAGACAAATACGGAACAAATGGCGTTCCGTATTGGTTCAAAACGGAACGCACCGTGTAATTCTTGTGCCCCTTGAATCCCCCGCAGAACCCACGCTTATCATGCCACCCGAGAGTGGCCCTCTGCGGGGCCCCAGAAATGAAATGAAATTCTCCAATACGAAATGATTCCGTGTTATAATGGACGGGTGGTCACCCTAACTGGAGGAGGGAAGAGAGAAGGAAAGGATGAAGGAAGGAAGGGATGAAGAGAGGAAGGGGTGAAGGAAGGAAAGAAAGGAGGAAGGAACGAGAGAAGGAAGATAGGATGAAGGAGGGAAGGGATGAAAGAAGGAAGGAAAGGATGGAGGAAGGAAGGAAAGAAAAAAAAGAGAAGGAAGGAAGGGATGAAGGAAGTTTTGAAGAAAGGAAATAACTTAGGAAGGGAAGAGCGAAGGCAGAAGTAACTGGATTTAGTTAGGTTAGGTTAAGTTTAGGGTGGTATCTTCAAACACATGATAGCTAGCACACTATGGTATAAATCAACAAAGAATGACCTCACTTTGTTGTATAGGAAGTCTCATTAGTAAGGAAGCATATATAAATTTCTGAGTCAAAACTGCTTCGGGTTTTGTTAGGTTGGGTTAGGTTAGGGAATCTTCAAATGGGTGTTGGTCCTTTTGGTCCAAGATGGTAAATGGCCGAATTTTCAAATGGCCGAAACAACGTACGGCCTAAATTATTTAACCTGGTAGCAGCGACGGGCCAAATTTGTGGCTTTACCGTGTAGCAGCGACGGGCCAAATTTGTGGTTTTACCGTGTAGCAGCGACGGGCCAGATTTGTGGCTTTACCGTGTAGCAGCAACGGGCCAAATTTGTGGCTTTACCGTGTAGCAGTGACGGGCCAAATTTGTGGCTTTACCATGTAGCAGCGATGGGCCAAATTTGTGGCTTTACCATGTAGCAGCGACGGGCCATATTTGTGGCTTTACCGTGTTGCAGCGACGGGCCAAATTTGTGGCTTTACCATGTAGCAGCGACGGGCCATATTTGTGGCTTTACCGTGTAGCAGTGACTGGCCAGATTTTTGGCTTTACTTTGTAGCAGCGACGGGCCAAAATTGTGGCTTTACCGTGTAGCAGCAATGGGCCAAATTTGTGGCTTTACTGAGTACCAGCGACGGGCCAAATTTGTGGCTTTACCGTGTACCAGCGACGGGCCAAATTTGTGGCTTTACCGTGTACCAGCAACGGGCCAAATTTGTGCCTTTACCGTGTAGCAGCAATGGGCCAAATTTGTGGCTTTACCTGCTTTTGAGGTTAGTTTTGGGGGAGCAATGAGAAATGTATTTCCTGACATCTCCATAAAGGGTGTAGCTTCCAGTGGGGTCAGGCTGGCAGTTAGATTCCCTTGGTCTTCGAGTGGCATATAATTATGGCAGCTGGGGCCCCTCATTCATATATTAACCCAGTATCTGCGGGGATCATGTTTCTCATAGGCCCCTCTAAGCGAGAAAAACAAGAAAAAGTCATCACTCACACAAACCATGTCATAATATATATCTACGCATTTGTGATCAGTTTATGCATCATCTATTTTTGGGGGTTTATATCATGGCACAAATTTGGCCTGTCGCTGCTACATGGTAAAGCCACAAATTTGGCCCGTCGCTGCTACATGGTTAAAGAGGCACTGGTGTCATGCCCCGGGAGTTTATTTTCTCTTTTTCTATTTTCCTTTACGTCCTCTGTGTGTATTGAAACGCACGAGAAATTAACCAAGACAAGGAGAGGGTATTCGCCGGCTGCCTGGGATTGAACCCGCGACCAACGTGACGGGAGAGCCACTCCTTGCCGAGTCGGCCATAGAGGTACCCCTCTGGCTAAGTGGGTTATGGGAGGCTCGTTCATCAGGCATAGTCGCCGCACTACACGACTTTCCCTTCTATGTAGATTAATTTTTGTGTGTTGAGACCTTTAGACGGTGACCCATTTTGGTGCACTATTTCACAATGTCCCCGTAGAGACATACCTCCAACACTTCCCATTTTCTATTACCCTCGGAGCATGGGCCATCCTACCTGTTACCCCTTCCGGGAAACTCAACAGAACTGCAGGAGAGGATGCCCACCGCTATGCCACCACTGTTATGCCCCGGGAGTTTATTTTCTCTTTTTCTGTTTCCCTTCACGTCCTCTGCGTGTATCGAAACACACGAGAAATTAATCAAGACAAGGAGAGGGTATTCGCCGGCTGCCTGGGATTGAACCCGCGACCAACATGACGGGAGAGCCACTCCTTACCGAGTCAGCCAAAGAGGTACCCCTCTGGCTAAGTGGGTTATGGGAGGCTCGTTCATCAGGCATAGTCGCCACACTACACTGGCACTTGTACTTTTCTGCAGAGCACATCAAACATTCATTTATGAAGCTCACTTTTCGTGCGGAGCTTGCCGACCCTAAAGCCCAGGAATTAATTGCCTGCATCAGGATCTCACGGATAGACGGCACTATGAGGAGCCCAGCCATTTAACTAACTACTCCTCTTTGTATCCATCCATCTGTTTGTCTGGTCATCTGTGTATCTTATTAACTCTCAATCTGTCCATCTATTTATGTATCTATATCTTTATATATCTAACTACTCCTCTATGTATCCATCCATCTATTTGTCTGGTCATCTGTGTATCTTATTAACTCTATCTATCCATCTCTTCACCCATCTGACCCGAGCTCATCCCTCGTCCCCCTTGCAGTGAAGAAGGCCTACCACAAGGTGTCCCTGCGTGTTCACCCCGACCGTGTGAGTGAGGCGGAGAAGCAGGGAGCCACACGCAAGTTCCAGACCCTTGGGAAGGTGTACTGCATCCTCTCCGACCAGGACAAGCGGGCGGTGTATGATGAAACAGGTGTGTGTGTGTGTGTAGTGACTATTAAGTGATTTTTTTTATTTTATTTATTTATTATTATTATTATTGTTATTGTTTTGTCTTGGCCTATAGAGTTAGTGGGCTTTCTTGGTTGGTTCTTAGCATGTGTAGTGTGTGTGTGTGTGTGTGTGTGTGTGTAGTGAGTGCCTGAGTGCGTCTTGAGAGAGCTAATATTCTGTTGTCCCGGCAGGCGAGGTGGACGAGGAGAACGTGATCCCAGAGGACCGAGATTGGGACCAGTACTGGCGTCTCCTCTTCAAGAAGATAACAGTGGAGGACATCAAGAACTTCGAGGACAAGTACAAAGGTGGGTCAGCATGGACCTTTTACTATTACCATTCCATTGACTAGGGAGGCACAGGACAGCACAGCACCAGGCAATACACGCTCCTGCACTTCTCTCTCGACCTGACCTGACCTGACTTGCCTTTTCTAATAATACTAGTGTCCTCCCTCCTCTTATGATCCTCTCCATTCTCTCTCTGTTATATTAAAGAAAAATGATCTCGCTTCCAGAACGATTTGACTAACGGAGGCGACTATTTATTTATTTATTTATTTTTTTACGAGGGAGGCAGTTCAGGGGGCGACTTGACGCTGGACCCAAAAAAGAAAAAGAAAAAGAGAGGTCAATTTCGGGTACATGATTTCCGCCCACTTCTGAAATGTTCAGTCAGGAGGAGGCGATCATTTCTCTCCCACTGATTCCCGCACTTTTCCAGGGTCTGAGGAGGAGCTGAGTGACCTAAAACAAGCATACGTGGACGGCCAGGGCAGCATGGACTACATACTGGAGAACGTGCTGTGCGCCACCATTGACGACGAACCCAGGTCAGTGATGATGGTACTGGCGGGTCATTTACAGGGAGTGGAGGCTGTCACGTCTCGGAAATTATCATCCATATCCTTAAACGTCTCGGTCTCCAATTACAGCTATTTCCCAAGGCCACAGAGAAGACTAACCGGGTTTTCATGAGTGATTTAACCGTTCAAGATGTAGGAGTCGTGTAGAATTATCACCAGCATCACAAAACAGTCCTTGAAAATCCCAGCAACTTCGGTGATAGTCTTTTCAAACAGGTGAACTGACATGGCAATACACTTAATAACTCTGGCTTATGATAGGAACCCTTGCAGGCCCTATACAGAGAGTGGAGGCTGTTTACGCATCTCGGAAATTATCATCCATATTCGTAAACATATCAGCCCCCATTACGACTATTTCCCAAGGCCACAGGGAAGACTAACTGGGTGTTCATGGGTGGTTCCTCCCGTTTAAGATATAGGAGTTAGGTAAAACTATCACCAGCATCACAAAACAGTCCCGGCAACTTCTACGAGAGGTTTTTCAAATGGACGAACTGAGGCGCTGAGACATTGAATAATACTGGCTTACGATAGGACCCCTTGGAACCCTTATACAAAGAGTGGAGGCTGTTTACACATCTTAGAAATTATCATCCATACTCATAAAACTGTCGATGGTTTGTACGTCTCAGAAATTGTTATCATTATTTGTTTTTAAGATTTGTGAAGATCATTGAGAAGTGGATCAGGAAGGACGAGGTGCCAAGGCTTGACAACTTCACCAAAGACTCCAAGAGGAAGAAGGACAGCAGGAAGCGCAAGGTGAGGCTTGGTCTGGTTAGTTTAGGTCAGGTCCAGGGTGTAGGAAAGTCCTCATTTTTATTTATTTTTATTATTTTATTTTTTTCCCAGTAAAGGAAGCAGCTCATTTAAACAAACAAGAAGAAAGTCTCACAAGTCGTAGCCCCTCTGAAAGAGTGTATAGATGAGTGGCCAAAAGAGACATCAGTTTTGGGTGGAGAGGGTCTTGATACTCTCCTGTTGAAAGAGGTCAAGTCATAGGCAGGAGGAACACAGACGAAGGAAGGCTGTTGCAGAGTGCTTTGGTAATGAGTGTTTGTGCAGACTCTTGGGATATCGCTGGAATAACTTTGTGCCAAACCGGCGACTACTCGGTGAGACTGATTTAACATAATTTATATTACCTGCATAGTCCGTCAACGCCAACTTTGGCTATACGGGCACGTGGCGCTGCCCAGAAGCTGATCCTGCTCATTGGGTTGTGTCTGTAAGAGACAATCTTAAATGGAGAAGCTCAAGGGGACGCCCACAGAGTTCATGGCTCGAGCAAGCCGATAGATCCTGCCGGGAGGTACTCAGGATGGGAAGGGGGCATGCATGGAGACTTGCCTGGAGGGACCCCCTGGGCTTGGGGTGGGTGAGGCGACGTGGCCCCCGGCGTATGCCCCCATTGATTGATTGCAAAAAGAAATACCGTCACCACACGTGAAGTGGCTTGAATATAACTGCTGTCTCTCGCCCACACTGACACAAGGAAGTGTGTCCTGTCTGCAGGGACAAGACAGCCAACACACACACACACACACACACACACACACACACACACACACACACACACACCACCTCATTTTAGGTATGTAATCCCGTGACTGACTTAAAGTAATTGGATAAAGGAGATCTGTTATAGAAAAGGGGAGTTGGAGATAGAGTTAACAGGACACGAGAAAGGGAACATGAATAGATAAAGAATATAAAACTAGGGATAATAGGAGAATATGAATAATTGAGGAGGTTTTTAGCAGATAGATCCAATCTCCACATTGAAAGTGTTAAATCCCCTGCAATCAAGTCCTACCCCAATGGTCCCCTTGTCCCCAGGCCGCGGCAGAGGCAGTGGAGGCGGAGGAGCTGAAGAAGGAGCTGGGCCTCAACGACACCGTGGACAGCCTGCAGAGCCTCATCCTGCAGCGGGGGAAGAAGCGCGCCGGCGAGATGGACTCCTTCCTCGACTCCCTGGCGGCCAAGTATGGGGGCGCCGGCGGGGGAGGGAGGAAGAAGGGCGGCAAGAGGGCTGGGAAGTGAAGGTGACAATGATGCTATTGGTGGTGGTGGTTAGGGATGTACCGATACCAAAATTTTGACCCATACCGATACCCCAATATTTGACCAATACCTGTGCATTAATTTTTTATACAACAATTCCAGCAGCTAAAAGGCAATATTAAATGTTAAGAAAAAAAAAACTACTCGTTGTTCCACCATAGAAGGGAAGAAAAAAAGATAACCATTGGTGGCCTGCAAAAAGGTGTCCATAGATCCACAGCCAGACGTGCTGACCACTGCACCGCGGAAGCGCATATTAACCCTATACGGTGCAGTGAGGCAGCAGTGCATGGTTAACCCAAGTGTTGACACCCACCCCCATGAGTTTCAACAAGGGGCGAGGGAGGAGGCGCCTCGTGAGGTCTAGTTGACTCAGCAAGGTTAGCTTTACCTTAATTGCCGTACATTTAGGCAGCCCTGGCAGCGTGCCCCGTTGTGGGGCGACCGTCTGACTGACTGAGGCAGGCAGATGAGGCGAGTGAAGGGGTTCCGCCAATCCCGCGCCGAAGCTACTAAACCTGTATTGTACGTGTCCGCGGTACCAAAGGCTATACTGTATACCAAGTATTATATACTACTTGTATTCAAAGTAATATGAATCTTATCGTTTAAAGTGATGAAAATTAAATCGCGGGAAATTCCAAACTACGTAGTATCATTATACTGGATAATTACACTTTTCTAATATTTTTTCAACAAATTAGAAAATCCAATTTCTGTTGAACAAAATTATTTGCAACGAGTGACATGCCACGTACAAAACTCCTTCAAGTATCGGTAGTATTGGCAGAAAATCAGCCGATACCGATACTCTTAATGTGCCAATACCACCGATACATCGGTACATCCCTAATGGTGGTGGTGATGGATTTATTATTTTATTTATTTTTTATTTTTTTATTTTTTATTTTTCCAATAAAGGAAACGGCTCAAGGGCAACAAAAAGAACGTAGAAAGAAAAAGCCCGCTACTCACCGCTCCCACAAGAAGGAGGAGCCTGGTGTGTGTGTGTGTGTGTGTGTGTTCATACATCATACAAATATAACAAGCTTTCCCGCCACACTGTACAGCCAGTCACTCTGCTTGACACATGAACTTTTTGGTGCTTCTAATTAGCCAAACCCACACACTTCTGTTCACAAGACTTTCTAAATGTTTCAGTAGCATCTTCTGTGCTGTGCTCTCCTCAACCTCCTGAGAGCATTGGCCCTTAGCTTCCTTGTGAGGACTTTCCCAGTAGCACAGTAAGAGTGCTGTGGATGCTGCAGACAAAAATTGAAGTGAACAAATATTTGGTCATGTTTTCAAAGTGTTCTGCCACACAATATTTTTTTGGAAAACTTTACTTACTGCTTTGAAAATGTCACTTACAAAAATGTTAGCATTATATTTCCCAAGGTGATGACATGACTTGAATGCCTCCTGGGGGTCCTTCAAAGTCTAGGATGATCTATTGAAGGTCATTAAATAAGTCTTTTTTTCCAAACTTGAACTATTTATAAAAACATTTTTTTGACTAAAGCAAAGAATGTAGCCATCAAAGAGAATTCTCTGTCTTGGAAACAACAGTACAGTTGGTGACAGTTTTGGATTTGTTTACAAAGCCGTTGTCTTCATGAATCCCTTTTGTCATACGATCCTTGAAAGAAATTGCATTTTCCCTTGACTTGGACATATGTAAAGAAAGTCCTCAACAGTTCTCAGGAGTACTCCATTATCCCCTGTGATCAAGTCTTGTGGAAACAGTGACGTCATCTTGGAGAAATAAAACTCACAAAGGCTGTAGCCATCAAAGAGAATTCTCTGTCCATGGGAACTACAGTTGGTGACAGTTTTGGCTTTGTTTCTTGATGGCTCCCTCTTATCATGCCTCCACGCCCACCTGAGTCAAGGCTTACCTTCCAAGCCATACAAGTGGGCAGAGTGCTGTCTCAAGGGTTGACACAATTTCCTGTAATTTGAATATGCTGTCATCCAAGGCTTTATTTTTTGCAGGCATCCATTCATGGAAGTCAGTCACTCTCTTTTATTCTTTCTTTATTTTACATCTTAAATAATTTACAATTACGTTGATGAGCGGGCAGTGGCCCGCCGCTGGGGGGCATGTTTGGGAATCTTCACTTTTCTTTATCCAAATAGAATTTCTTGAGTTCTTCAAAGAATTTTGAATCGCTCACAGTTGAGTGCAGAAGCTTTTTCATTATAAATATAATTTCTTGAGTTCTTCAAAGAATTTTGAATCGCTCACAGTTGAGTGCAGAAGCTTTTTCATTACAAATATAATTTCTTGAGTTCTTCAAAGAATTTTGAATCACTCACAACAGAGTGCAGAAGCTTTTTCATTGCAAATATAATTTCTTGAGTTCTTCAAAGAATTTTGAATCACTCACAGCAGGGTGCAGAAGCTTTTTCATTGCAAATATAATTTCTTGAGTTCTTCAAAGAATTTTGAATCACTCACAGCAGGGTGCAGAAGCTTTTTCATTGCAAATATAATTTCTTGAGTTCTTCAAAGAATTTTGAATCACTCACAGCAGGGTGCAGAAGCCTTTTCATTGCAAATAGAATTTCTTGAGTTCTTCAAAGAATTTTGAATCACTCACAGAAGAGTGCAGAAGCTTTTCCCTGAAGTGAGCCCAAGGCATCTTTTAACGTACTGGAGAGCTTCCTCATTTACAGGGCATTTGTCTATTGCTCTACAAGTCCAGGTGGCCTTTTCAAGCCTTCTTCCATGTTGGAGAGGCACCTGAGGAGCCACATGCCGGCCTATCACCATCCAGGCTTTTATCAGTAGCCATGAAAAGAGTCCTCCAGTTTTTTGGGAAGTAGTTTTACCTTCCCTTGCACTATCTGGCTGAGTAGGAAATGGGTTGCTGTTTTTCTGTGACAAAGCACAAAATGTGCCTTTCCTGAGAAAAAAAATTGTTACCACCTCCAGAAATTTTGGAGGTACTAAAAACAAAAGCTTTAAGGTGCAGTGATGCTGATCTTCAAAATCCAAATACAAGACTTTCTGAGCACATAAGTTTCATCTGCTTGCCTGCATCCTTCATTCCCAGGCTCACACACTGTCCAGCGGTGTGTTGGGACTTGAGTACTTTCCAGAGATGAGACGGTGGGGAAGGAAAGTCCCTGCTGCTGTCTCAAGTAGTTTGTCTGTGATGAAGTCATTCATTTTAACTTGATTATTCCTGGAATAATTCCTGGGGGTCCTTGAAGGTCCTGGATGATCTATATAAGGTCATTAAATAAGTCCTTTTTCCAAACTTGAACTATTTATAAAAACATTTTTTTGACTAAAGCAAAGAATGTAGCCATCAAAGAGAATTCTCTGTCTTGGGAACAACAGTACAGTTGGTGACAGTTTTGGATTTGTTTACAAAGCCGTTGTCTTCGTGGCTCCTTATCATGCGAAAATGTCACTTACAAAACTTTTACTGCTATATTTCCCAAGGTGATCACATGCATGGTTCAGCAGTGCTTGGCTCTTATACCCGCTGGCCATTCCCAGACTCTCACACTTGAAGGAAAGGCTTCGTGAATGTAGATATGGAGACTGCAAATGGCTAAATACACTGTCCAGCGGTGTGTTGGGGCTTGAATACTTTCCAGAGATGAGACGGTGGGGAAGGAAAGTCCTTGCTGCTGTCTCAAGTAGTTTATCTGTAATGAAGTCATTCATTTTACCTTGATTATTCCTGGAATACCTCCTGGGGGTGCTTGAAGGTCCTGGATGACCTATTGAAGGTCATTAAATAAGTCCTTTTTCCAAACTTGAACTATTTATAAAAACATTTTTTTGACTAAAGCAAAGAAGGTAGCCATCAAAGAGAATTCTCTGTCTTGGAAACAACAGTACAGTTGGTGACAGTTTTGGATTTGTTTACAAAGCAGTTGTCTTCATGAATCCCTTTTGTCATACGATCCTTGAAAGAAATTGCATTTTCCCTTGACTTGGACATATGTAAAGAAAGTCCTCAACAGTTCTCAGGAGTACTCCATTATCCCCTGTGATCAAGTCTTGTGGAAACAGTGACGTCATCTTGGAGAAATAAAACTCACAAAGGCTGTAGCCATCAAAGAGAATTCTCTGTCCATGGGAACTACAGTTGGTGACAGTTTTGGCTTTGTTTCTTGATGGCTCCCTCTTATCATGTTCTTCAAACATTCAAAGAATTTTGAATCACTCACAACAGAGTGCAGAAGCTTTTTCATTGCAAATAGAATTTCTTGAGTTCTTCAAAGAATTTTGAATCACTCACAACAGAGTGCAGAAGCTTTTTCATTGCAAATAGAATTTCTTGAGTTCTTCAAAGAATTTTGAATCACTCACAACAGAGTGCAGAAGCTTTTTCATTGCAAATAGAATTTCTTGAGTTCTTCAAAGAATTTTGAATCGCTCACAGTTGAGTGCAGAAGCTTTTTCATTACAAATATAATTTCTTGAGTTCTTCAAAGAATTCACTCACAGCAGGGTGCAGAAGCCTTTTCATTGCAAATATAATTTCTTGAGTTCTTCAGAGAATTTTGAATCACTCACAGAAGAGTGCAGAAGCTTTTTCATTACAAATATAATTTCTTGAGTTCTTCAAAGAATTCACTCACAGCAGGGTGCAGAAGCTTTTTCATTGCAAATATAATTTCTTGAGTTCTTCAGAGAATTTTGAATCACTCACAGAAGAGTGCAGAAGCTTTTTCATTACAAATATAATTTCTTCAAAGAATTCAAAGAATTCACTCACAGCAGGGTGCAGAAGCTTTTTCATTGCAAATATAATTTCTTGAGTTCTTCAGAGAATTTTGAATCACTCACAGAAGAGTGCAGAAGCTTTTTCATTACAAATATAATTTCTTGAGTTCTTCAAAGAATTTTGAATCACTCACAACAGAGTGCAGAAGCTTTTTCATTGCAAATATAATTTCTTGAGTTCTTCAAAGAATTTTGAATCACTCACAGCAGGGTGCAGAAGCCTTTTCATTGCAAATAGAATTTCTTGAGTTCTTCAAAGAATTTTGAATCACTCACAGAAGAGTGCAGAAGCTTTTCCATGAAGTGAGCCCAAGGCATCTTTTAACGTACTGGAGAGCTTCCTCATTTACAGGGCATTTGTCTATTGCTCTACAAGTCCAGGTGGCCTTTTCAAGCCTTCTTCCATGTTGGAGAGGCACCTGAGGAGCCACATGCCAGCCTATCACCATCCAGGCTTTTATCAGTAGCCATGAAAAGAGTCCTCCAGTTTTTTGGGAAGTAGTTTTACCTTCCCTTGCACTATCTGGCTGAGTAGGAAATGGGTTGCTGTTTTTCTGTGACAAAGCACAAAATGTGCCTTTCCTGAGAAAAAAAATTGTTACCACCTCCAGAAATTTTGGAGGTACTAAAAACAAAAGCTTTAAGGTGCAGTGATGCTGATCTTCAAAATCCAAATACAAGACTTTCTGAGCACATAAGTTTCATCTGCTTGCCTGCATCCTTCATTCCCAGGCTCACACACTGTCCAGCGGTGTGTTGGGACTTGAGTACTTTCCAGAGATGAGACGGTGGGGAAGGAAAGTCCCTGCTGCTGTCTCAAGTAGTTTGTTTGTGATGAAGTCATTCATTTTAACTTGATTATTCCTGGAATACTTCCTGGGGGTGCTTGAAGGTCGTGGATGATCTATATAAGGTCATTAAATAAGTACTTTTTCCAAACTTGAACTATTTATAAAAACATTTTTTTGACTAAAGCAAAGAAGGTAGCCATCAAAGAGAATTCTGTCTTGGGAACAACAGTACAGTTGGTGACAGTTTTGGATTTGTTTACAAAGCAGTTAAATTCTAGACACACTCTTTTCTGCTTGGCTGCATCTCTGAAGCCACCTTAGTACTCTCAGAAATTCTAGTAAAGTTTTATCTAGTTTTTGTAGTATGGTTTGCCTGAAAATTTACAGTTTATAGGTGAAAAAAATAAGTGTGTGTGTGTGTGTGTGTGTGTGTGTGATAGGGCTTAGTTCCGCACCTCTTATCCTTTGACATTTTTTTTTTTGTGTGTGTTTTTGTTTTTTTTGTTTTTTCTGTACACACACACACACACACAGACACACACACACAGGCTGTTTGTATGTTTGTGGAGACGATATTTTTGCTCCTGACGCATTAGAATCTTTCAAGAATCTTCCTGTTTGCAAGAATGGCCGTTGTGTCTGTCCGTCTGTCTGTCTGTCCTGACCAACTCACGGCATTCGCTTGTAAAACATCTCTTGTTCTTGTTTAATGTCTTTATTTTCTCTTATGTGATGTGACGGTTGCTTACAAAATACATATATACTCCTGCTCTGTGATGTTTGTCCTTTAGATTATTATGTATTATAGGAATGAGATGAATTTAATAAAGTGATCGATATTTTCTTTACATTCTCTTTTATTACTCCAAGGGTAGTCCAGCAATACACATATACATTTTTTTTTAAGATATTAACTTTATTGGTACTCTCTCTCTCTCTCTCTCTCTCTCTCTCTCTCTCTCTCTCTCACAGCACATACCACGTTTTTATAATTTCTTAAGCGGAGCGGAAAGGGAAGGGAAGTTAAGGAAAGTGAAGGGAAGGGAGGGGCGAGGGAGGCCGCCTGTTGCAATATCCTTAGCTAGCGTCCCGAGCTGATATCAATGAGGTCTTATCAGTCCTAAGCTTAAATGTCATTACAGTGTTACCCCAACTTGTTACTTGTAAGGTCGTATAAACTGCATTTCTGTCATCATTAACTACTATATAAATCCAAGAAGGTAGATTTGTGTGTATTATGGAATTTACAAGGTCGCTCTGGTTAAGATTTCAAGGGTTTTCAGCTCTCAAAACTATTTCCTAAAGCCATACATTGTTGAGTTCCCATGTATTTCCATCATTAACTACTATATAAATCCAAGAAGGTAGTTTTGTGTGTATTATGGAATTTACAAGGTCGCTCTGGTTAAGATTTCAAGGGTTTTCAGCTCTCATAACTATTTCCTAAAGCCATACATTAGTTGAGTTCCCATGTATTTCCATCATTAACTACTATATCAATCCAAGAGGGTAGTTTTGTGTGTATTATGGAATTTACAAGGTCGCTCTAGTTAAGATTTCAAGGGTTTTCATCTCTCATAAGTATTTCCTAAAGCCATACATTAGTTGAGTTCCCATGTATTTCCATCATTAACTACTATATCAATCCAAGAAGGTAGTTTTGTGTGTATTATGAAACTTACAAGGTCGTTCTGTTTAAGATTTCAAGTTTTTTCAGCTCTTGTAAGTATTTCCTAAAGCCATACATTAGTTGAGTTCCCATGTATTTCCATCATTAACTACTATATCAATCCAAGAAGGTAGTTTTGTGTGTATTATGAAACTTACAAGGTCGCTCTGGTTAAGATTTCAAGGGTTTTCAGCTCTCAAAACTATTTCCTAAAGCCATACATTAGTTGAGTTCCCATGTATTTCCATCATTAACTACTATATCAATCCAAGAAGGTAGTTTTGTAGTGACCATATGTTTAATACAGTCCGGTTTTCATGGCCTGTTTTGCGACCCCCGTGATAGCTTTACACGCCCTCTGCTGCACCCTGAACTGGAAAATCACCCACGAACGAATACCCGGTTAATCTTCTCTGTGGCCTTGGGAAACAGCCGTAGTTCAGTGGCGGATGCAGGGGGGAGGAGGGGGGGACTCATTGAGATCTGGGGGTACTATCATTCCTGCTACTACTACTACTATTGCTACTACCATTATTACTGCTACTACTACCACTACTACTACTACCACTACTACTACTACTAGCCTACTACTACTACTACTAATAATAATAATAATAATAATAATAATAAAAAATAATAAACATACAAAACAAATATAAAAAATTGCGAACATTATCGTATTTGAATTTGTAAAAAAAACAAGAAAGGCATAACTATCTATCTATCTATCTATGTAATATGGTATTATGGTATGGCGCCCATCTTGTATATCAGCTCCCCCCTGCACCTGCAGCTGGGTCCGCCACTGTCGTAGTGGGAGCCTGATTCGTTTGTGCAGGGTTTCTAGAGCAAGGGGCGGGCAGTGAGTGGTGTGGAGAGTGTAGTAGCCAGCCCACGCCGCTGTTAAAAGCCCCTCTATCTCCTAGGCGTAACTTGATAAGGTGTGCGCGGCCGCCCTCTCGCTCTCACGGCTCAGAGGTCCGTCAGACGCTTTCACACCTCACATCAACTATTTCCAAAGGCCAAAAAGGAGATCAATCGAGTCCCCACGAGTGTTCTATTAGCTTCATGGTGCAGTAGAAGGGTCAAACTACCACCGGGGTCATAAAACTATCCATGGATATGCCCAGAACTCCTACGAAAGCCTTGTCAGATATGAACTTGAGCGCTGAAATGTAGAAGGATATGACCCTTAAAATTATTTCTAAGGGCTGAAAAAGAGGTTAAACGTGTTCTCATGAGCGTATTTTTACGTTCATGGTGTAGAAGAAGGGTCAAACTACCACCAGGGTTATAAAACTACCCATGGATATGCCCAGAACTCCTACGAAAGCCTTGTCAGATATGAACTTGAGCGCTGAAATGTAGAAGGATATGACCCTTAAAATTATTTCTAAGGGCTGAAAAAGAGGTTAAACTTGTTCTCATGAGTGTATTTTTACGTTCATGGTGTAGAAGAAGGGTCAAACTACCACCAGGGTTATAAAACTACCCATGGAAATGCCCAGAACTCCTACAAAAGCCTTGTCATATGAACTTGGGCGGCAGAATGTAGATTATGACCCTTAAAATTATTTCTAAGGCTGAAAAAGAGGTTAAACGTGTTCTCATGAATGTATATTTACGTTCATGGTGTAGAAGAATGGTCGAACTACCACCAGGGTTATAAAACTACTCATGGACATACCCAGAACTCCTACGAAAGCCTTGTCAGATAATATGTATAAGAATATGTCCCTCAGCCCCACCGCTGGCTAACCAGAGACTGCGATAACCACAGCTAGGGCAAAGGCAGGACAGAGGTGGCGAGGAGAGGGGAGGAAGGATGTGGTTTGGCCTGCACGGCGTGGAGGGCTGGCAAGCGCAGGCCGTGGTAGTGGCCCTGGGAAGCTCAGGTGTGCGTTCACGTAGAAGAGAGGCAGATAGAGACACTGATGAAGAGGTTATGGAAGAGATTTAGACAGGATAGAGTACGCTAACGATAGGCAGAGATAGTGGTAGTGACTTTGATCAGGGAAGCTCAGGTATGCGTTCACGTGTATAGAAGAGAGGCAGATAGAGACACTGATGAAGAGGTTTAGACAGGATAGAGTACGCTAACGATAGGCAGAGATAGTGGTAGTGACTTTGATCAGGGAAGCTCAGGTATGCGTTCACGTGTATAGAAGAGAGGCAGGGCGGACAGAAGGATGAATTAGAACCTTTGCATTGGATGGAGTACGCTAACGGTAGAAAGCCAAGTTGAAAACGTTAGGAAAGGTCTTTATCCTATACAACTAGCAAAGCCGTAACAGACAGGATAGATAGATATACAGATGAAGGGATGGATTAGAACGTTTGCACAGACAGGATGGAGTACCTTCGCTCACGGTAGAAAGCCAAATTGAAAACGTTAGGAAAGGTCTTTATTCTACGATAGACAAAGGCGTGAAAGACAATACCGAGAGATATACAGATGAAGGGATGAGTTAGAACCTCTGCATAGACAGGACTGATTACGCTAACGGAAGACAAATAGGGGAAGACTCTAGGAAAGGATTTTTATTCTACGATTGACTAACAAAGGAGCAAAAAGAAGGGCATATAACAGATGAAGGGATATCCAGGACAGGCAGGTTAATGCTTTGTCCTTCACCGCTTCGTCGTCAGGCTCGCGTGCTCTCAAAAAAATATATCTAAAGGCTAAAAAATGAAGTTAAACGCTTTCTCATGACCGCTTCTTTACGCTCACCTTGTAGAGGCTTTGTCAAACTATTACTAGGGTCATAAAACTACCCATGGAAAAGCCCACGACGTTTGCGAAAGCCTTAAATGAATGTGTGTGTGTGTTTGGGGCTCAGCAGAAATGCTTATGAGAATGGCCCCCACAGCCTCCCTACCCCTGCCCCGGAATTCCCTCGTAGTCTGCCTCTTTGTGGTGAATCTCAAGTCCCCAGTGGGTGTTAGAGCACGGGGACTAGCATGTGAATGACGCAGGTCGAGGTTATTATCCTGGCTGGCCGAGATGAGTTAGTAATATATCTGAAACACGCCATGATGAGGTCGCTCGTCATTTCCCTGGCGGGCGTACGATACACTTTCATTCCTCTCTAAGTCATCGTAGAGAAGTTTGGAGGTCTTAAACATCATGCAGTCCTGTTATAATATTGGTATGGTGTCTTATATATCCGAAGCATTGCAGAATGGGCCCCAAATTCCTTCATTTCCGTACAACATCGCCCAATCAGCCTCCTGGGTTGGTGTTCACAGACGCCTCCACTCTCATGTCAACTATTTCCAAAGGCCAAAAAGGAGATAAATCGGATTTCCATGGGCGTTTTTTCACGTTGAATGTACGGAAGAAGGATCAAACTACCACCAGGGTCATTGAATTATCCCTGGGAATGCCCGAAACTCCTACGAAAGCCTTGACAAATATAAGGTTGGGCGTCGTACTCGCAAACCGCTCGGCGCCCAAGTACACATATTTGACAGGGCTTTCATGGGCGTTTTGGGCATTTCCAGGGGTAGCTTAATGACCCTGGTGGTAGTGTGACCCTTCTTCTGTACCATGAATGTGAGAAAACCCTCATGAAAACTCGATTAGTCTCATTTTCACAGACAGAGGGAATCTTTAGCGGGGGGAGGGAGGGAGGGAGGATGCGGGGCCGTACTGGAGAATATGGTCCCCGAGGTTGGCGGCGCCTGGCAGTAAGTGAGAAGCCTTTGGTGGGTGAGCGTTGTCGGGGTGATCCTCTCCCAGACACTAGCGTGGCGGGATACAAAGGAAGTGTGTGGGCAGTCACTCTTTCCTGGCCGAGCAGTGTGCCATTTGGCGTGGATATCCCAGTGTGAAGGCGTGGTGTGGCGCGGGGCGAGTCAGGCGAGTGTGGTGCGAGTGTTGGAGTCAGCTGAGTGTGGCGGCGGCGGCCAGATGGTGAGGCTGAGCACTGGCCAGGTGATGCTGAGTGTGCTGTGCTGTGCTGTGCTGAGTACCCGGGTGTAGGCACGGCTGCCGAACCCCCATCACCTTCATCTCCCCTACCTAAAGCAGCATCCCTCGGCGGTGCTGTGTGTGCTGAGCAGCAGCCCCAGGTGCAGGCACGGACGGCTGCCTTCCCGTCGTCCTCGGCCCAGCACGCCCGTGGCCGCCCCGCCCCGCCCCGCCCCTCCTGCTGCCCATGTGAGGCTGCATCTACGGGCCGCGGTGTCCCCTGTGCGGGCACGGCCTCCAGGCGGGGCTTAACGCGGGCGGCGGTGTGTTCACCACCCCGCCCATGGCTCTCGTGGGCACGCGCTCCAGCAGTGGGCGGCAGCACATGATGGCGGGCGTGGGGGAGCGAGGCGTGGGCGTGGTGCCCCCCGCCCACAACGCCGCTATCCTCGCAGCCGCTCAGCCCAGCTACTATGCCCACTTGGACCCTCGGGGCGGCGCGCCCCAGCCGGGCACGGGCGTGGGGGCCATCCACGCCCACCACCCCCACCACAGGACCAGCGGCGCCTCGGCCCAGCAGCAGCAGCCCCCTCAGCAGGCCGGGGCGGGCGGCGTGGGCGGGCAGCAGCAACAGCAGCAGCAGCAGCCCCACCACGGCCAGACGGCCACGCCCTCGCCCACCAGCAGCAACGAGGTCACGCCCGACAGACCCATCGGCTACGGGGCCTTCGGCGTGGTTTGGTGAGTATTCTTTAATTTGTCCTTTAGCTCTCGACGCGGCGCCGCTGGGGACTTGGGCGACCTGGGGGGAGGGAGAACCTGAGGGGGGGGGGTCGTGTTTGTGTGTGTGTGTGTGTGTGTGTGTGTGTGTGTGTGTGTGTGTAGGCCGCCCCCGGTAGGCTGGGTGGCGGGCGCGGGCGGCTTGAAGGCGTGTGGTGGCGTGGGTCGTGGTGGTGGTGGTGCTTGGCGTCCCTCCCACGTGTTCCCTCACTCGGGGCTTTGTTCTCCCCGGACGTACCCTGCCCGCCCCGCCCCGCCCCGTCCCGTCCCGCTCACACACACACACACACACACACACACCTGCCCTGCCCTGCCCAGCCTCTCCCTGCCTGCTGGTGTTGACGGGGTAGGGGCAGGGGCAGGGCAGGGCGATGTGGGGCAGGGGCAGGGCGGTGTGGGGCATAGGAGGGCAGTGTGGGGCATGGGAGGCGGTCACACAAACACCAGACGGTTGACCAAGGCATCACCACCACCAGGGTTACCAACGCCACCATCATCACCAGTATCATCACCACCACCAGCGTTACCATTGCTCCCCACATCACCATCAGCATCACCACTGTTAGTATTGCATCCACCATCATCACCATCACCACCTCCAGGGTTACCATTGCTCTTAACACCACCACCATCATCACCAGTGTCACCACCACGGCAGGGTTATCATTTCTCCCCACATCACCACCAGCATCATCACCACCATCATCACCACGACAGTGTTACCAATATTCGTTCATCACCACCACCAGTGTTATACCATTCCTGCCTACACCACCACCATCATCACCACGACAGCCACTACAGTAACCAGCATAAGCTCATCACCATCAGTCATCACCATTCTTCTAGCTTATAAATGGGCACTTCCAGTATTAGTTTTATGTCCATGGTGGTAGTTTGAGCCTTCTTCTGTACATAGTTTTAGCAGCTGAAAAGAAAGCATTATTCATAGACAATATTGAATAGGAGATCATTGTGGGCTGACCTAATTCTACAATATAAAGATATCATTGTCCTTAGTCCCTATTAGAAAGGATATCGTCATGGGATAACCTAGTTCTGTATGGTATACTCGTATGTAGATAATTATAGACTGCCCTGATTCTGTACTTATATAGAGAAAACATTATTCTCAGCCAAGGGTATCATTATTGCCTGTCCTAATTGTGTATATAAGGAAAGCATTTTTATTAGGCACCATTGAAAAGGAGATAATTATTGGCTGCCCTAATTCTGTATATATGAATAGAACACATTACATTCTTAGTATATATAAATAAATCAGTATTCTTAGACAAAATTGAAAAAAAGGATATTATAGAATGCCGTAACTGTGTATATAAAAAACAAATAGTATGCTTATATCATTTTGGACTGACCCAATTCTATAATATTAAGAAACACATTATTCTCCTCCACTATTGAAAAGATCATTATGGGCTGCCTTAATTAATTCTGTAAATATGAAAAGGAAAACATTATTCTTAGCAACAACTGAAAAGGATATCATTATAGACTGTCTAAAAAAACCACATCATTCTTAGCCAGTATTCAAAAGCATATCATTAACCCGGTAGCAGCGACGGGCCAAATTTGTGGCTTTACCGTGTAGCAGCGACGGGCCAAATTTCTGCCATGATATAAAACTCCCAAAATAGATGATGCATAAACTGATCACACATGCGTTGATATGT
The DNA here is from genome assembly GCF_024679095.1 of Eriocheir sinensis. Taxonomy (NCBI): domain Eukaryota; kingdom Metazoa; phylum Arthropoda; class Malacostraca; order Decapoda; family Varunidae; genus Eriocheir; species Eriocheir sinensis. The sequence goes on along the minus strand of NC_066528.1, from coordinate 20,923,859 downwards.
ATTATGAAATGGTTTGCATGATTGATGATTCTTTCTCATTATTTTACTTAGAAGGGCCTTTAACCTAACCTAACCTAAGAAACATGACCCCTGCAGCTACTGGGTTAAAGATTTCCCTAATTCTGTGTATATAGATATATAAAAATAACATAACTCTCGGCCAGTGATGAAAAAGAGGGCATGGGCTAACTTAATGATGTACTACTATATTATGAAGATAAAACTATTCTTTGATAATAATGAAAAATAGGTCATGGGCTAGTATAATGATGTATATATAAATAGAAAACATTATATTCTTATCCAAAACTGAAAAAGAGTTAATTTGTGTTTCCTATTTCTCTATATAAAGAAAACACAATGCTTACCTAGACAATATTAAAAAGGACATTATAGACTGACCTAATTCTGTATATATGAAGCTAAATCAGTTCTCAGCCACTATTGAAAAGATCATTATGGACTGACCTAATTCTATATATATGAAGCTAAATCACTGTTCTCAGCCACTATTGAAAAGATCATTATGGACTGACCTAATTCTGTATATATGAAGCTAAATCACTGTTCTCAGCCACTATTGAAAAGATCATTATGGACTGACCTAATTCTGTATATATGAAGCTAAATCACTGTTATCAGCCACTATTGAAAAGCAGATCATTATGGACTGACCTAATTCTGTATATATGAAGCTAAATCACTGTTATCAGCCACCATTGAAAAGTAGATCATTATGGACTGACCTAATTCTGTATATATGAAGCTAAATCACTGTTCTCAGCCACTATTGAAAAGATCATTATGGACTGACCTAATTCTGTATATATGAAGCTAAATCACTGTTATCAGCCACTATTGAAAAGCAGATCATTATGGACTGACCTAATTCTGTATATATGAAGCTAAATCACTGTTATCAGCCACCATTGAAAAGCAGATCATTGTGGACTGGCCTAATTCTGTATATATGAAGCTAAATCACTGTTATCAGCCACTATTGAAAAGCAGATCATTGTGGACTGACCTAATTCTGTATATATGAAGCTAAATCACTGTTATCAGCCACTATTGAAAAGCAGATCATTATGGGCTGACCTAATTCTGTATATATGAAGCTAAATCACTGTTATCAGCCACTATTGAAAAGCAGATCATTATGGGCTGACCTAATTCTGTATATATGAAGCTAAATCACTGTTATCAGCCACTATTGAAAAGCAGATCATTATGGGCTGACCTAATTCTGTAAATATGAAGCTAAATCACTGTTATCAGCCACTATTGAAAAGCAGATCATTATGGGCTGACCTAATTCTGTATATATGAAGCTAAATCACTGTTATCAGCCACTATTGAAAAGCAGATAAGTATGGACTGACTTAATTCTGTATATATGAAGCTAAATCACTTCTCAGACACCATTGAAAAGCAGATCATTATGGGCTGACCTAATTCTGTATATATGAAGCTAAATCACTGTTATCACCCACTATTGAAAAGCAGATCATTATGGGCTGACCTAATTCTGTATATATGAAGCTAAATCACTGTTCTCAGACACCATTGAAAAGCAGATCATTATGGTCTGACCTAATTCTGTATATATGAAGCTAAATCACTGTTATCAGCCACTATTGAAAAGCAGATCATTATGGGCTGACCTAATTCTGTATATATGAAGCTAAATCACTGTTCTCAGCCACCATTGAAAAGTAGATCATTATGGACTGACCTAATTCTGTATATATGAAGCTAAATCACTGTTCTCAGACACCATTGAAAAGATCATTATGGACTGACCTAATTCTGTATATATGAAGCTAAATCACTGTTATCAGCCACTATTGAAAAGCAGATCATTATGGACTGACCTAATTCTGTATATATGAAGCTAAATCACTGTTATCAGCCACTATTGAAAAGCAGATCATTATGGACTGACCTAATTCTGTATATATGAAGCTAAATCACTTCTCAGCCACTATTGAAAAGCAGATCATTATGGACTGACCTAATTCTGTATATATGAAGCTAAATCACTGTTATCAGCCACTATTGAAAAGCAGATCATTGTGGACTGACCTAATTCTGTATATATGAAGTTAATTCACTGTTATCAGCCACTATTGAAAAGCAGATCATTATGGACTGACCTAATTCTGTATATATGAAGCTAAATCACTGTTATCAGCCACTATTGAAAAGCAGATCATTGTGGACTGACCTAATTCTGTATATATGAAGTTAATTCACTGTTATCAGCCACTATTGAAAAGCAGATCATTATGGGCTGACCTAATTCTGTTCATATATAAAATGTAAAGCAGTATTCTTAGTTTTCATAGGAAGGAAGAAAAAAAAAAAAGCCAGGGTGGGATTTGACCGGATGCATAACACTTCAACACCATCGTCATCACCACCAGTATCACCATCATCATCACCACCACCACCATATCAAGAGTTTCTCACTCCATCACCACTATCACCACCACCACAACCACCACCGTCATCACCACCACCATATCATTAAAAATTTACCATCCTATCACCACTATCACCAGTCACCATCATCACCACCACCACCACCGCTACATATTAATTTTAAATCACCAAGACTAAACCATCTTTGATTATTATTATTATTATTATTATTATTATTATTATTATTATTATTATTATTTATGAATCACCGTAAACATAAACAAATATATTAATAGAAATGATAGATAAACAGCCAGCATCAGTAGAGAGAGAGAGAGAGAGAGAGAGAGAGAGAATGATTTGATTTAAACTTTTATTCACAAACAGTAATATTAATAGCTGAGAGAGAGAGAGAGAGAGAGAGAGAGAGAGAGAGAGAGAATGATTTGACTTAAATTTTTATCCACAAACGTAATATTAATAGTTGAGAGAGAGAGAGAGAGAGAGAGAGAGAGAGAGAGAGAGAGAGAGAGAATGATTTGACTTAAACTTTTATCCACAAACGTAATATTAATAGTTGAGAGAGAGAGAGAGAGAGAGAGAGAGAGAGAGAGAGAGAGAGAGAGAGAGAGAGAATGATTTGACAAACTTTTATCCACAAACGTAATGTTAATATTTGTGAGAGAGAGAGAGAGAGAGAGAGAGAGAGAGAGAGAAAGATACTGGAAACTATGATGACGCAGTATGACGTAGAAATGATGATAACACTTCCCATGAGAGAGAGAGAGAGAGAGAGAGCTATTGTGGTCAGATAATGCAGCGGTTTCTAATTATTTGTTTGTTGTTAGTAATTTATTTTCTCTCTCTCTCTCTCTCTCTCTCTCTCTCTCTCTCTCTCTCTCTGTGTGTCACTGCGTAGCTCATGCAAGAGTGTATGGCTATATATAGTGAGAGAGAGAGAGAGAGAGAGAGAGAGAGAGAGAGAGGACCCAGACAAAGAGAGTTCATAGTTATTATTATTATTATTATCTTTAGTAGTAGTAGTAATAGTTGTTGTTGTAGTAGCTGTAGTGGTATCAACAGTTCTTTACCCTCTCTCTCCCCCCCTTCCTCCTCCTCCTCCTCCTCCACTTCCTTTCTCACCTCGTTTCCTTCCCATCCCCCCCTTTCCTATCCCTCCGTCCCTCCTTCCTTCCCATCCTCCCTTTCCTATTCCTCTCCGTCCCTCCCTCTTTCCTTCCCTTACATCCTTTCTCCTCATCTTCTTTCTCTTTTCTACATGTTATCTCTCTCTCTTTCTCTGCTTTTGTCTGACGAAGTACACACACTCTCTCTCTCTCTCTCTCTCTCTCTCTCTCTCTCTCTCTCTCTCTCTCTCTCTCTCTCTCTCTCTCTCTCTCTCATCCTTTCTCCTCATCTTTCTCTTTTCTACTCGTTCTCTTTCTCTGCTTTTGTCTGACGAAGTATTCTCTCTCTCTCTCTCTCTCTCTCTCTCTCTCTCTCTCTCTCTCTTATCTGCTTGTTTCTATCCTCCCTCTACCCTTCCCCCCCTTCTCTCTCTCTCTCTCTCTCTCTCTCTCTCTCTCTCTCTCTCTCTCTCTACCGACCTTGAACCCTCGCCGCCAGCTGTCGCCTCGTGGTGGTTGCCCTCTTCCAGGTTACCTCCTCCTCCTCTTCCTCCTCTCCTCCAACTTTCTGGTCGCTGTTACTTCTTCCTCCTTCTCCTCCTCCTCCTCCTCTTATTATTCTGATTCGTATTTTTCTTCTTTTTTCCTCTTAGACTTCATCTTCTTCCTCTTCCTCCGGTTCTTGTTCGTGTTATTTACTTTTATTTCTTGTTATTTCTTCTCTTCCATTTCCTTTCTCCTCTTCCTCTTCCTTCTTCCTTTCCTATGTCATTCTTCTCATTCTTCTTTGTCTCTCCTCCATCTCCTCCTCCTCCTCCTCCTCTTCCTTCAGTCAGTTAGTCAATCAGTTAGGCAGTTTTTCATTCATTCCACACACACACACACACACACACACACACAGGGCGGGGCAGGACTGTTGGTGACTGTTGGTGCTACCTGACAAAGAGCTGTGTGTGTGTGTGTGTGTGTGTGTGTACCTATTCTTGTATACTTTGAGCTGGTGGAAGAGGAGGAGGAGGAGGAAGAGGAGGAGGAGGAAGATGTGGTCAGCATATCTCATCGAAGTCTTTAAATTCATCCGTTCTACCTCCTCCTCCTCCTCCTCCTCCTCTTCCTTTCCTCTTTGTTTCCTCCCCTTCCTTCCCCTTCCCATTATCTTCTCACTCCCTTTCCCATCCCCTTCCTTCCTTCCCTTCCCTTCTCCCCTCTCCTTTGTTTTCCCTCCCTTCTCCCCTTCCTCTTCTTCCTCCTCTTCCTTCCCTTCTCCCCCTTTCTTGGGTACGTAGGGAGGTTAGGTAATTGACAGAGGCGAGGTCAAACGGGCGTGGTGATGGTGGTGGTGGTGGTGATGGTGATGATGATGGTGATGGTTTGTCCTTCTTCCAAGCCCACCATCATCATTCCCCTTCTCTTTTCCTCTCTACTACTACTACAACTACTACTACTACTACTACTACTACTACTACTACTACTACTACTACTACTACTACTACTTTCCTCTTTCCTACATAAATTCCATGCAGTTTTTCCATGCTGGTGGGGAGGAGCCTTCGCCTTTGCTGTCCTTCATCTTCCACCTTTGATTAGATAGTTAGTGTTGCTTGTCACAAACAGCCACCATCAGGTTTCTGTTGTTTGTTCTTCCTTTGTGTTCCTTTGTGTTACTCCTTGTCCTTCCTCACGTCCACCATTACCATACCCAGTCACTTCCACCTTCCGTCTCCACCCATATTCTTACTTTCTCCTCCTCCTCCTCCTCCTCCTCCTCCATACCTTTCACCTGGAGTATACAAACATTGCCTTGACACATTTTTGCCCACATGGTCTCCTCCACCTCCTCCTTATCCTTGCCCTCCTCTTGCTGTAAGGTAACTCTCCTTATGGTAATGTAGTTTTCTTTCTTGAGGTAAGAAAGAAAAGAGAACAAGAATTTAAGTGAGACAGAAGGAGGAGGACCAAAAATCTAAGGAAAATAATGAGTGTAAAAGAAAAAAAGTAAAAAGAAAATAAATGAAAAACTAAAATTATAAAAAAAGTATGATAGTAAGTTAAATTATATCCGTTGCGTAAGGCGTTTTTTCTCTATTACTACTACTACTACTACTACTACTACTACTGCTGCTGCTGCTACAACTATACTACTACTACTACTACTACTACTACTACTTCAGCTACTACTACTACTACAATAACTACTGTTACTACTATTACTACTACTACTACCACTATTATTACTACTACTACAACAGCTACTACTACTACTACTACAACAACTACTATTACTACTTCAACAACAACTATTACTACTACTACTACTACCACTATTACTACTACTACTACTACTACTACTACTACTACTACTACTACTACCACCACCACCACTACTACTACTACTACTACTACTACTGTTCCGTCCTTTCCTGTACTGCTCATGCTAAGGTTATTGAACTTTCTGCATAATAATATATCATACAGATTCAGTAGTAGTATTTATTTTATAGTACAGATGGGTGGAAGTAGATGTGTATGTGTGTGTGTGTGTGTGTGTGTGTGTGTGTGTGTGTGTGTGTGTGTGAAGCCATTCATATAATTCTAGTTATCGATCGACAACCACCATTATCACCACCATCACCACCAGCATCACCACCACCATCACCATCACCATAAAACCAAGAATGATGCTCTCTCTCTCTCTCTCTCTCTCTCTCTCTCTCTCTCTCTCTCTCTCTCTCTCTCTCTCTCTCTAAATGCACACACCCTTCCCATTTCCCTTCATCTCTCCCTCCCTCCCTCCCTCTTCTCTCCCTTCCTCCCTCCCTCCATGTGGCACAGACGCTCCCCCCTCTCTCTCTCTCTCTCTCTCTCTCTCTCTCTCTCTAAATGCACACACCCTTCACATTTCCCTTCATTCCTCCCTTCTCTCCTTCCCTCCCTCCCTCCATGTGGCACAGACGCTCCCCTCTCCTCCCCTCTTTCTCTCCCTCCCTTTGTCTCCCTTCCATCTCTCTCCCCTTCTATTTTTCTCTCCCCTTCCATATTTTTTCCTCCTCCCTTCCTCCTCCAGTTTTTATAGGTTTTGTTCTCTCTCTCTCTCTCTCTCTCTCTCTCTCTCTCTCTCTCTCTCTCTCTCTCTCAATTCATATATCTTGTTTTTTAGTGTTATTGTTATCGTTTTTTTTATTTATTTTTTCGCTCGTGTGTTTAAATTATCAAGAAATTGGAACTGTGTGTGTGTGTGTGTGTGTGTGTGTGTGTGTGTGTGTGTGTGTGTGTGTGTGTGTTATGCTTTGATGTGAACTCTCCCGTTGTTTTAATCATGCTGCTAACTACTACTACTACTACTACTACTACTACTACTACTACTACTACTATATACTACTACTACTATATACTACTACTACTACTACTACTACTACTACTACTACCACCACCACCACTCCTCCTCCTCCTACTACTACTACTTCTACTGGTGTTGTTGTTGTCAGTGCCGCAGAAGGATGCAAGAGGAGGAGGAGGAAGAGGAGGAGGAGGCGGCGGCGGCGGCGGCGGCGGTGGTGGGGGCCCTTCAGCATTAGCCGCATGCGTTGTCTGGTCCTTGAATCAATAAATTTTGCTGCCAATATATAAGGTTGTGTGTGTGTGTGTGTGTGTGTGTGTGTGTGTGTGTGTGTGTGAAGGAGGATGGTGGGGAAGAAAGGGAGAGGAGGAGGGAGGGAAGGAGAGGAACACACACACACACACACACACACACACACACAACTCTTCCCATTGATAGAATCGTAACTCTCTCTCTCTCTCTCTCTCTCTCTCTCTCTCTCTCTCTTTATAAGAGAGAGAGAGAGAGAGAGAGAGAGAGAGAGAGAGAGAGAGAGAGAGAGAGATGATAACTATGGAAAAGGAAAATTGATAAAGAACAGAGAGCAATATAGAGAAAGATTAAAGAAAGGAAGAAAAGAATGGAAGGAGAATTGAAAGAAGAGGAGGAGGAGGAGGAGGAGGAAGACGTGAAAGAGAGCAACAAACACTCACGCACTCACTCTCACCTTCATTAAAACGTCAGGTAGAAATCGTTCACCTGAGGAGGAGGAGGAGGAAATAAGAAGAAAAGAAATATAATTGCATTGTTATTATTATTATTATTATTATTGTTATTAGTGTGTGTGTACTATAGTGTGATGAATTGTATTGCTGTTCTCTCTCTCTCTCTCTCTCTCTCTCTCTCTCTCTCTCTCTCTCTCTCTCTCTCTCTCTCTCTCAGTCGCTTTCCCACGCCTCTCTCTCCCTCTTCCTCCTTCCATCTTTTTCCTCCCTTTTCTTCCCCTCTTCCCCCTTCTTTATCTCTTCTCTCCCTTCTCTTTCTCTCCTTTCCTCATCTCCCCTCTTCTCTCCTTTCTCCTCTTCTTCCTTTCTCTACTTCCTCTCGTCTTTCGTTAAACAATATTGCTGCAAACTCCTCCTCCTCCTCCTCTTCCTCTTCCTTTCCTCCCCTTTATAATCCTTCTCCCTTTCCCTATCGTATTGTATTAGGAGAGAGAGAGAGAGAGAGAGAGAGAGAGAGAGAGAGAGGGTGGGGGTGTTATTTGTGTGTGTGTGTGTGTGTGTGTGTGTGTTCGCGCAAGATGCTTCCCCTTAGGCCCAGGGGACTCTCTCTCTCTCTCTCTCTCTCTCTCTCACACCCATACATCTCGCTACCCTCGTTTTATCGACCCGTCTCTCTCTCTCTCTCTCTCTCTCTCTCTCTCTCTCTCTCTCTCTCTCTCTCTCTCTCTCTCTCTCTCGGAATTCTTGGT